>NC_056736.1:713955123-714058800 GCF_019279795.1 Protopterus annectens | reverse complement strand
AACTACCCTCCCAGATACCTGAAGGTGTTAAGCTGTTCCATTATTTTCCCCTCTAACTCCGTTTTTATCTTCTGCCTGCCTTGCAATCGGATATAGTTTACTAACTTGCTTTCCAGAAGCTGGTAGAGTGCCTCTGATGCCTTGTTCTTTGCTATTGCAGCTCCTTTCTTAGCTACTTTGTTAGCCAAGCAGTATTCCTTCCTAGGCTGGTTCGACTTTTCTATCTCACACTTTTTCCTATGCTCCCTCTTTTGATGGCTTCTAAGACTCCTGCATTCCACCATGTGCTTCCATTATGTACCTTATTTCCATACCTGGCTTGGCCGCACTTCTGTAGTCCTCACACATGCAGTTTTGAAGAGCTGCCTGTCTTCAGATGCACCTATTTTGTGTTCTTCTTGAGGTGCTAGAGCCCTAAGTAATTCAATGAACTCTTGTGCTTTCTCTGCAGTCAACTTCCATGTCTTCAGCATAGATTCTGTTGACCTTAGACCCTTCTCTAACCATTGCTTGCAGGTGACTGTGGCAACCAGTGACTTATGCTGTGGAATGACTGTTTCACTAAGGGATGATTTTGCAATCCTTGATTCTACTCAGGTGCCCTTTCCTTACTAGGAGGAAGTCTATCAGAGTTGCATGTTAGCCACTCTTGTATGTCACCTTGTGACTCTCTCTCCTTCTGAACCATGTATTGGCTACTATCAAGCCATTTGTCTGGAATGGCCTCCTTTTGTATTCCTGTTGCCTCACCCATGTACATTCCTCAGATCCTGTTCTGTTTGTTCTGATACATGCATTCAGGTCACCCATTACCAGCACCAATTCATTTTGCCCTGCTTTATCTAGTAGGTCCTGCAACTGCTGTGGGGCACAGGCTGAGATTTATCCCATCATTAGGCTGGAGTCAGACTGCCACGAGTCCTGTCTTCTCAAGCCTCACCCTCATCACAATTCCCACACCATTTCTAGCCTGGCGTTGTCCTGAGTAACAGGATTTATTTATTAATTTAGGCTTTGCTGCATTGCCCTTCTATCTGGTCTCCTGGATACATACAATGTCCAGCCTTCTCCTTACCATTATGTCATCCACTTCCAACCATCTTGTCAGTGAACCTACAATGTAACAATTCTGAGTTCATGTTTAGCAGGTTGATTGGTTTTACATCCAGCTTTCAATCAACAGAGGCAACTGGACACAGAGTGGTCAGTAGCTCACTGACACAGGGCTGCTGGGTTTTATGGCAGGCACACTGGCCAACAGGATATATATATATATATATATATATATATATATATATATATATATATATATATATATATATATATATATATATATACATGTACATACATATACACACACACACACACACACACATATATATATATATATATATATATATATATATACATATAGAGATATATAGATATATATATATATATATATATAGATATATAGATATATATATACATACATACACCCCTCCCATCATTTACCTGGGTCCCTTGGTGGAGGTCAGATCTTCAACCCACTTATCAATGGCAAATCTCTTATCTCTATATGTGGAGCTTTTCTCCCCGGCCTCTACTGAAAATGGAAATATATCCAGCTAGACTAGCCCGGTTAACAAATGTAAAATAAATAAAAATAAATAAAAATACCCACACCCATTTAGAGACATTATTCAAACAGAACAGGATCATCTAAAACCATATTTTTATACCGAGTGGCTAGCTCTGCCAAGGTAAGCAGTCTGTGATCAGCGTTTTCATATCATGAGGATACTGTGCATCATAGTAGATGCCAAAGTGATTGGTTTATACAACTCTTCCTCCTAAAGGTCACCATGCTGAGTCTGTGCTGCTACCTACAGGTCCATTCATTGAGGAGTTTGACACGGATGCATTCGCCATGTTTTTCAAGTTGGTGGGAACTCTACAGATATAGAGGGACAAACTCCAAACAGGCAATGGCCAGAGGTCAGGAGCTAACCTTGTACCTTGTGCATGGGAGACAAATAACTTAACCATTATACCAACTGGTCTCTGCCCACATTTCCAAGACATTTATGTAAAGGTTGGTCTTGGTCTGGGATCAGGTGCCTTTGACCTCCCTTCCGTCAAAATGCCCCCAACCCCAGAAAACAGACATCCATAGTTAAAACCTATCCAATATCACAAGGTCAGAATCAAACCTTGTACCCTGTGTTTTATGAGGTGAAGACCTTAACCATTATGCCAACCCCATCCCCTTGAAGGGGGAAATACCAATAAGTGCCCAATGGGGGAGAAGTTGGCCACTACTGTATATGCTGTCTGCAAATCTTTGCGAGCATGAGAGGGTGGGCACATCTGCTGATGCATTATGGACCACTGGATCCTGTGGACTGAGGTGAGAGTAAAGTTAAATACTTTGAATTGAAAATCCAAAGCATAGAAAGCTCCTGGACTGCCTTGGTTCCGCTGATGTGATACGATAGTAGGCATTCTGGAGGTCCACTGAGCACATCCAGTCATCTGGACCAGACAGTCAATACACCAACCAGGGTGCAACCATACTGGATCTGGTCCTAATATGGGAGAGTACTGCACACCCTCTACTGTAATGGCTTTCCTGGTAAGGTCAGACCACAAAATGGTCTCCTTTGAAGTAAAAATAAAACCTGGACCCCCAGCTAAACCAGGAATATTCAGGAACTATTCTAAGGCTAACCTCCTGCTATTAAGTGAGAACCTGGGAAAATTTCAAGCTCCTATAAACACTGAGAACACTTCTGTGTATGCAGAACTGCTCACAAAAACCCTGTACAAGCATATTAACAGCTGCATAGAGGCAGCTGTACCCACTAGGAAGAAGTACAAAACTACCTCAAAAAACACACCCTGGTGGAATCACAAAATCAATCAAATGTATAACAGGAGAAGAAAATCATGGCAAAATTTAAGAGGTGCAGCACCTAGCCGGCTAAATGCACTCTCAAACTAAACAAACAATTCAGAGGACAAATAAAGCCTGCCAAACCCAAATTTGAGGTAACTTTGGCCTTCCATGCCAAGGACAACCACAAAGCATTCTTTAGCTATGGCTGCAACCTCAAAGGCAATACATAATTTTGTGCAGAGCTCATTGTAAATGGAGCCACCTATACTGAGCCAGAATATATAGCAAACCTCCTGGCTGACAAATTCAGCTCCAACTTTACTCCACCCCCCCCCCACCCCCCAACCATCCCCTCAGGAAATATCAAATATAACTCCCCCTACTATCACTAGGGAACAGGTTCCTTAATGTTCTCTCTAAAACCAAGAACACTGCATCAATGGGCCCAGGCAATATCCCAGGATGCTTTCTCAATAGCATGAAACAAGACCTATCAGGTCTTCTGGAATTACTATTTTAGCCTCCAAACAGGCTTTGTGCCTCATGAATAGAGAAAGTTAACAGTAATCCCTCTGAACAAAGGTGGGCCATCTACAGACCCGCAAGTCTCACTAATCTTGTATGTAAAGCCATGGAAAGAATAGTCATGGAAATGATCAACAGAGATGCAGTAAACCTCCAGACACTGGACCCCACCCAGTTTGGTTTCAGCAAGGGCAGATCATGCCTACTCAACCTGGTGGACTTCTTTGAGAAGGTCACCAAAGCAATGGATGAGGGTAACATCGTTCACACTACCTACCTTGATCTGGCCAAGGCATTTGACACAATACTCCAACTCAGGCACTGTTGACAAACTCAAGAGGTTAGGCACAAACTGGTATGTCACGTGGTGGATAGCCAACTGGCTCACAGACAGGATACAGGAAGTTATAATTGGGGAGTCCACCTCTAGAAAGAGGCCAGTCACAAGTGGAGTCCCTCAGGGATCAGTCCTTGGACCGCTCCTTTTTGGCATTTACTTCTCAGAAGTCAAGGCCAATGTCAGTGGTCTCTGGCTGACTAAATTTGCAGATGATTGCAAATTAGGAGCCATCACTTAATCTCCTACTGACACAAATGTTCTCCAGGAGAGGCTGACACAGACAAACAACTGGTGTCAGAGCCATGGACTAAAATTAATGCCAAGAAATGCATAACAGTATCATTTGGGAAGTCATCCATCCCTGGTAACTATCATAATGACAACACACCCCTTAGAGTTGACCCATTAGTCAGGGACTTGGGGACAAACACAGATAGTAATCTAGCCTTTGATCATCACATGTCTACAGTGGTGAGGAAATAATTTTAGGTTGTGCAATTTATAAACAAAGGTATGGCATCTAAGTCCAAGAAACTCATTGTTCCACTGTATTCGGCATTCATCAGACCTATCATTGAGCATAATGCCCCCTTTGGCATGTGCCTAGCCAGGCATATCCAACAACTAGAACATCCCACAGAGTTTCCTCACTAATGGAGCACAGGGCGCAAGTAATATGTCCTATGCTGAACGCCTCAAGGCCCTATCCCTGTATTGTCTCCTACAGGCTTTTGAGGGGAGAACTATGCCTGGCATACAGGGCATTGTCAGACCCCACTCTGATGGACCTCCTGCATATCCACAAAACAAACAGTACCAGAATTACCCATTCTAAAGACTTAAACCTTTGTCTGTGATATAAACAGGACCTGCTGGAAAGATATGTATGCATCCCAGAGACTACCCCATCTATGGAAAAGACTCCCTTTTGCCTACCTAGCAGAGTACCTTCCTAACCTAATTCAAGTGCAATTTGGACAATTGGATGGGAAACCGGAAATTCATCCCTGGTTTAGCACCTATGCCTTTAATGCAAATAGGCAGCCTGTAAATGGTTCATCTCCCAGGCCCATGCTTACTCTTATCATGGGTGTCAGACCTTGTCAGAGACTTGGGATGCATGGCTAGGCTTAAAAAGGCCCTTGTGTTCGTTAGCCTAGTAAACACCTATGAATCTTCCTCAAAACAGGCTATATGGACTGTACCATGACCATCCGGAAAGATGTGTGCTTGACAAAATTGTTCAGCTAGCTTAGGTCCGAGACTGGTTTAAGGTCCCTATCCATGGCATCTTCTTTGGTACTACAAAGAACTGCAAGTAGACTCCGGATTCTCTCTAGTCTTATGAGACCTCCTGGATCACTCATTTGTTTAGCAGGTTTGATATTTCCTGCGTTGCCACCCATCACTGTCAAAGTGGAATGTCTGGAAGGGTCTTGTATTCCAATTTTGGAGGACATGTGAAAGGGATAAAATAGACTTTGGTAATTATTCTCAACATACAATAGCTATATGAATTAGCTGTAGTTAGCCACACTGGATAAACATACATTTAATGCAAAAACAAGATCCAAGTGACAGAAATGCTTACTTTATTACACATAAAAATAGAGCTTTTGTGAAAACTCCCTTCGTCAGTATTGTACAATTTAAAATCAGGCATTGATAGGAATGATAACTATTTAATGGTTACTCTTGATATCAATTCACTTTTTACTGTGATTCCAAATGAATATGGCATTAATGCCATACGGAAATTTTTGCACAGTTATACTTATACAGTGGGAAAAATGACAGAAAATATTTGCAGTCTAATAGAAATTGTTCTGACTAAGAATATATTCCTGTTTAATGGTGAGCCGTTTCTGCAAACGGTAGGTGTGGCCATGGGGACTCCCATGGCCAATACATGCTAATATTATATTAAATGAATGGGAATATATTAATAGCTCTGCTAATCCTTTTAGCGAGAATGTATCTTTTTACCAGTGTTTTGTTGAGGATTGTTTTTTAATATGGAAAGGGAACAAACATATGCTATCTGATTTTGTGGAATATTTGAATAATACCACTTCTTTCTTGAAATTTAAGATAAGTTTCTCATCTAATAGTATAGCATATTTGGATGTATGTTTGTATAAAGAAGGTAATATCTTGGAAACCTGTGTATTTAAGATGGATGTCCAAGCGAACAAATACACACACATTAATAACATGCATGCCAGGCATACTTACCATGGAATTATTAAAGACCAGATGATGAGGGTTAGCAGGCTTAATACAGATGATATAACATGTAGAGAACAGACGATGGAATTAAGTGATGATTTTGCAAGTAGAGGTTATAGTAAAGAATTGACTGTACAAATTATGAAGTAATGGAACAAAGAAATGTAATAGTAAGGCCATTTTTAATCAAGTGATAGAGAATGAAGCACAAATACATCCTGCTGATAATAGCTCTGACAAGGACAGGATTAGATATATAACAAGCTATAATATGACTAAAGATGTGGAAATTATTATTCGAAAATATTGGCGAATACTTATGTCCATGCCTGAATTAGTCACTTTGTTGGGAGATAAGCCTAGTTTTACTTATAGAAATAGTATGAATTTAAAAAGGCAATTATTCTATAAAGATCTTGATGCTAATCTCATGAAACTGATATATAATAAATATGGTACTATACCTTGCCATAACTCTTCTTGTAGAAATATTTGCGATTTGAAACATTTCTGCCATCAGGTAAAGAAAAAATATGAGATTAGACATCAGGCAACTTGTAATACCATGCCTATTGTGTAAACAGGAACGTGTGAACTGTGAATCTTTTCATATAGGAAAAAGCTCAAGGCTTCTGAAAGATCGTATAAATGAGTATAAGTCTGAGATCAGAAGAGGCACAGCAATGAACGCTTTAGCTAAACATTGCGTGGATAGGGGTCAAATGCATGACTTTAAATTCAAGTGTTAGAAGTTATGCAAAAAAATCGGGGGGGGGGGGGCATTAATAATACTGAAATTGCTGAATACAAATGGATAACTATACTGGAGGCAGATCGGCAACCAGGGCTGAATAATATGGCAATGATAAAGCCCATTTTGGTTGACAAACAAAATCAGTATAAATAAATTACACCTTTACATATTACTTTAGGTTACTGTATAAATACAAGTACATGCATAAATAATTTTTATCAACAATATTAACTGCTAGCCTATATATGTGTTTGTATTATATACTTTTTTGGAGAACTTTTATTTTGATTGATTGTCTTTTTTTATTGGCCGGCTATGTCGTGTTTTATTCTTTCTAGGATTTAAAATGCCTGATTTTAAATTGTACAATGAATACTGATGAAGGGTGTTTTCCTGAAAGTTCTGTTTTATATGTAATAAAGTAAGCATTTCTATCACTTGGATCTTGTTTTTGCTTTGAAATCGCTCTCAACATCCATGAATCATTGGTGATGGCAAACCAGGCCATGAGGGTGGAGAGAGAAGCCCCCTTCCCGACTGTCTCCATAGCAGTACAATCAGGCAATCCTTCAGGAGCACTGGAAGGGTTCATCAGAACAAGAACCTTGAAACCCTTGGTTCTGCGGGTCCATCTCTACCTCTAGGGTGATGCCCATTGAAGTTCCCCTCTGTGGCCCAGGGGCCATCACCACGAGTGTCCTGGGCAAAGTCCTGACACCTTTGGAACCACACACATATCTGGCTATGAAAAAGGGCCTCTGAGGACTTGAAAGTGGATTCAATTGCAGACAGGGCACTGCTGTCCTTCTCATTCTTGGTTTAAGACATCCTTGACCTCAAGTCTGAACAAGGTGTAGCCATCAAATGGGGCATTCAGGAAAGATGTCTTAAAGCTTTCTACATAAATGAGCAGATGCATCCAAGCATGGTGGTGAACACCAAGGCTGACACCTGCTGCTCATGTCATGTCATGCACTGCACAGACATGTTGGTAATGAACTGCTGAGTGGCCAGCTATGATTCCAACACCCTAAGGGACTCCAGCATCATGGCACCTGATAAAGATTCTGATAACTCCTTTTGACAAATTCCTTTGCAGCCTTGTCAACTGAGCCATGTAGTTCAGCGTTCCGAGGGCAAAGGTCACTAAAGCACACGTTTCCCAAATCTAGCCAGAGCCCTAGACTCCCTGTTTCAGGGATGAACAGAATAAATTTCCTCAGAGTGTTTTTTAGTGGGTGTCACAACAATAGCATCCATTGTGACCCATCAACTCCTGTGTGCTCCATCTCTAGGAGAGACTAAAATCTTATCTGGCTTGTGAGTGATTTGTACCACCACATCTGGCTTTGTCCAAGACCACTAGAATATCAAATCAACCACATCAACTCGGGATACCACTCAGGATGTAGATGGATGGCCTGCACCAAACACCAAGAAACACAGACTCCTCCTGGTATGGGGCATCAGTGGGCCAACCTTCTCTTTGCCTAAACAATCCCAGGAGCTCTCAAAAGGAGCAGTTTTTCTGGAGAAATCTGAGGGGACCCTTCTCCTTCATCAAGGTTGATGTCTTTCTGTGAGCGACTTGGGAGGTGGGATCCAAATGCTTCCTTCTACATTTGTTAGGGGAGTGTCAGAAGCTGCAGGGGAACAGTGAACTTGGGTTTGCTCGAGATTAGTTGTTGCTAGCTGGTCCACGGATATATGATGTGCACGGAAGCACAAGAAATGGCAGGGGTTCTGGGTGGATCTGAGAAGGCATGGGCCACCTCCTCTCTTGATGGGGCAGGACTTTTTCAAAGGCCTTGAACGCCGAAGCAGGTTGTGATGAGAAGCTCCTCCCAAGATGCAGCCTAGCTAGGATGTAAGGCAGAAGGCCAAGGTCCCACGCAGGTAGGGAAGGCTCCAACAACTTTGAAGTCTAATGTTAACCTGGAACACTGATGCGGACCTCACAGCTCAGGGACCCAACCAGACCTAATGCAGTCAGAGTCAAGCATATCAAGGAAACTGTCGAGAGTCGACAATACCCAGTTTGTTGGCTCTGAAAGGGGACCATGTGAGATGCACTTCAATCCAAAATCACCTGATTTGAAATGTGGATCAAAGAAACAATGATAGGAGTAATTTAGCCATCTCTTACAACCCCGTGGCAGGGAGAGTGGGAAGACTGCCAGCTGGATCGGAATTTAACGGCCAATGTGGCTAGGATAGAAGGACATCAATTAGGCTCCTTGAACATTGCACTAACCTAAAAGAACAAGTTATCTAGGGCAGTCTGGAGGATCGGTGCCCATATCTTTCTGGGGGAAGAGTCAGAGAAGGCTCAGGTGAAAACCAGATCAAACAGGCAATAAGCAACTGTGGATCAGACCGCAGCCTGATCTGACTCCCGGGGGACTAGAATCACAGAGGGTCAAGGGAGCTTCGGAATGGGGCTCTCTTCCTAAATCCTCTGGCTCTGTCCTTCGAGGAATCCCCTTTCCTTATCTTTTTTATCTCAGTTTATCCCTCTTCGACTTAATGGACGACTTCTCAACCACAGGGGAATGTACATATTTTTCATGTGGATCTTTTGGTGGGATTTTGAAGCCTTGTCAGCCATCTTAAACACAATCCTGAAAAAAGGAGAGAAGAGTAAAATAATGACCTGTCATGTCCAAACATCCCAACACCCAAAAAAAGAGCTCACAAGGATTTCTTTTTTTGCATGAAGGAAGAAACTTCTTAACCATTAGAAATTACAAACACCATGCAAACCACAAATAAGCTGGAGGAAAGCCGTCAACTTTCTCAAACGGGAGAAACGAAGGAAAAAAACTAAATAACATCAATCGTTTAAGCTACAAGATGTTTTCTCACCAACTTCCTTTCAGGGTCAAACCATCACTTATCTGAAACCCAGTAGCTCAGCCTTTGCAAACACATCTGTTCTCTAGAAATAAACATGAAATGAGGGCTATGAGAGTGGCTGTGCATTACGGGACAGGAAAGGAGATTGTGCCTTGGAACTAAAGGTCTAGTTGCAGACCTCCAATTCATATGGATCCTATATCCCCACTTGTTGTGGCAGACAGAAAAAGAAAAAAAAAACATCTGATCTGTCAGCTCAGAGCCCTTAGGCTAGCTGAAGTTCAAGTTTTCTTACCACACTTGTCGAGCAATTCACTTTCCCCAACAGTTGGTAAAGTGGTCTTGGATGCACATCCACGGAATCCTTTGGCAGACTTTGTAGATATTACTGCTGGGTCTGCCACTGGGTTATTACAGAGGTGCTTGGGGACTTCAGTTACCTATAGAAGAGGTCAGGTTTCCTAGAAGCAAGGGAAGGGAGTAAGGCTGCACAAGGCTACATCTTCAAACACATCATCCAAGACAACATGCACTTGAAGGATCACCAATGGTCTAGGGGGTAGGAGGGTTCAGAAGCTCTCGGTAGTGCTTTTGAGCCTTGGGAAATTAGACTCCCAAATGAAGGCTTCCTTGTTTCTACAAAGTGAGTCTCCAAAGGAGGCAAGGTCTATGATTGGGCGTCATTTGAACAAGACTAATCACAGTTATTGGGGGGGGGGGGTGTTCCACATAAAACTAATTCATCCTCCTCCTCATCTGATTCTATGGAATCAGAATCTTTCTGGGAGAAATGTTCCTTTTTAGTTTTCTAGGGGAAGTTCCTGGCACAAGATCCTTTTACAGGGTATATCACCTGGTTCTCCTTAAGTTGACGAAGTCCAGAGATGGCCTGACAAAGTCCTGTGAAAAGACTGGGGAAAATGATGCAGAAGACTACAGCAGAACCAAGGTCAAACCTGACTGCCTCTTAGGTTTGGCAGAATGTGTATTCAAGGAAAGATTAGTTGAGTAATAACTTACCACAATGACAGATGTCACCCTCTTATTTGTTTAAGTATTCCTGACATAAGGGAGCTGCTTGCCAAGCTGATGTCCAGACGTCGGCCAGTATACCCAAGTCATTTACAACCTAAGCTGTGTGGTATATCTGATGTGGGCCATCAGCAATCAGCAGTCATTGGCCATAAAAGAGACATATGCACACGAATCACGTTCAGAACTGAAGGTCCAGACAGAGAGAGAGAGAGAGAGAGTCTAAGGGAATTAGGATCAATGGATCCAAGAAAGCCAGGAAGTGAGGGGAAAGAGGGAGGTTTGGAATCCTGCAAAAGAGAAGACAAGGGCATCTATCTTTACGGTAAGTTCTTACACAACTAATCTATGTCCTTCCACTCTTCTATTGTAGTATTCCTGACATATGGGAGAGTGCAAAAGCTCATGAGGAAAGGGAGGAGGAAGTGACTGATGAATTTTCTAGGAAACCATGGAGAATAGCCCCGGCAAACCCTACCTTGTATCTGGAGATGAAGTCTAGTTTATAGTGTTTAGTGAAGGTGTGGACAGATGTCCAACTGGTAGCTTCTAGTATAGAGTTGGTATCTAAGCATCTGAGGAAGACACTGCCCTGATAGAGTGAGCTTTGACTGAGCCAAAAAGAACCTTACCAAGGTGAGCATAGCAAAAGGCAATAGATTTGTATATCCAATTGCATAGTCTGTTTGGACAGAGGCAACCAAAACCCTGGGATGGAAAGACACAAATAACTGGTCTGTTTTCTTTAAGGGTTTAGTCTTATACAAGTAGAACCTAAGCTGTCTGTGTACATCCAGGGTGTGAAGGACATTCTTACTACTGTTTTGGGGCAAGGTAAAAAAGTACGAAGGTTAACTGCCTGGTTTAGGGACAATTCATTGGCAACCTTTGGCATGAAGGAGGGACTGGTGTACAAGGAGACCCTGTATTTGTGGAATGACAAGAAGGGAGGGACGCCACAAGGGCTTGTAACTCTGAGACCTGCCTGGAAGAGGTAATGGCCACCAGGAAAACCATTTTCCAAGTGCCGTGTTTGAGTGAACTAGAAGAAGCAGGTTCAAAGGGTGCTTGAGTCGATTTCTCTAGATGAAGTTTAGGTCCCAAGGTGGAGCCACAGGTCTGCTAGAGGGTCTGATATGAAGGACACCTTTAAGGAATTGTTTAGCTTCAAATCTGAAAGCTAAGGGAGGGGCTATTGGCAGACAGGCAGAGATAGCTGACAAAACAGGCTTTAATGGAAGAGTATAATAATCCTGCTTTAAGCAATTCACACAGATATAACAGGACCATAGGTGGATCCGCCTTCAATGGGTCCTGGTTCCTAGTCAGACACCAGATGGAGAACCTCTTCCATTTGGCAAGGTAAGATCTTCTAGTAGTAGGTTTTCCGGCATCCACCAAGACCTGAAGCGCGTCCTCAGAGTAAAGGTCTTTGAATGGGATCAGGGCTCTATCAACCACAGGGTCAGCTGAAGAGTTTCAAAATGTGGGTGGAGGAGTGAGCCCTTGTTCTGTGCTAGTAGGTCCACTCTGTGGGGTAACTTGTGGTAATTGCCCTTGGCTAGGTGGAAGAGAAGGGGGAACCAATGCTGTCTTGGCCAATAGCAAGTCACCGGCAAGATTTTTGGTTTGGCTTGTTGGCTTTTCAACTGGACTTTCAGAATGAGTGAAAGGGGACGAAATGCATATAGGAATTTCCCCTTCCAGGAGATTGAAAGGGCATCCACTCCCCATGCCTGAGGATGGTTATTTTCTGGCACAAAACAGTGGAGCTTTTTGTTCATGGGGGGAGGCAAACAAGTCTATCTCTGGAATACCCCACTGTTGGGCAATGTCCAGAAACACATTCCTGTAAAGCATCCATTCGCGAGCTTGTGTTCTAGACCTGCTTAGGGTGTCCGCCACAGTATTCTGGCTGGAGGGAATGTACACTGGCTGGGGGGATACATCGAGAAAGTGAGCTAGATCAGAGACCTGCATAGCTAGTCCGCACAGGAGATAGGATCTGGTACCTCCTTGCTTGTTTATGTACCACAAGACTGTCATATTTTCTGTGTGAACACGTAATCTCCCTGGTTTGGTAAGTGACTTGAAGGTTTGGAGGGCCAAAATTAATGCCCTCATTTCTCTCATATTTATGTGGTCCTTCCTCTGTTAGAGAGACCGCTCTCCTTGAGTCGTGTGAAGGTCTAACGCTGCCCCCAACCCTTGTCTAACGCATCTGTGAATAGGACCTCAGCTGGAAGCCCAGGGTGAATGGGGAGACCTGGATTTAGAGACAGTTGTGAAATCCACCACTGGAACTCTTTCTTGAGACATGGGAGTAGGGAATTAGGTGTTCTAGAGGGTGAGCATGTTGAGACCATACTGATTTGAGGAACCAGTGGAGTTTCCTTATGTGAAGCCTTGCTAGAGGAAGCACTGTAGTGGTGGATGTCATCAACCCCAAGATTCTGAGGAATTGTCTTGCAGAAATCCGATTTAGGTGGAGTGTCTCTGCAAAGATTAGTGAGATTTCTTGTGCCTTGGAAGGTGGGACAGACACTATCATGCTCAGGCTGGGAATCTGCAGACCAGAAATATGAGATCTTGGGCTGGGCCAAGGGATGATTCTGTGAAGTTGATGGCAAATCTCAGGCTCTGAATGGCAACTGTATTTTGGACTGATTTGTTCAATTCTGCTTGAGAAGTGGCCTGGATTAAGAAGTCGTCCAGGTATGGATACATTAAGATCCCTTCGAGCCCACAAAAAGCTACTACTGGGGCTAGACATTTTGTTAAGACTCTTGGAGCTGTCCACAGTCCAAAAGGCAAAGCCAAGGACTGATAGTGCGAGGATCCCACAGAAAATCTGAGGAATCTCCTGTACCTGGGGTGGATGGGAATATGGACGCAGGCAGTAGGCATCCTTGACATCTATATCGAGGCAAGAAATGCCTGAGGAAGGATAAGGGGAAATAGAGTTTGTAAGGTTAACATTTTAAAAAAGAGGGCCCTATGAGGAAGTCACGGAGGTAAAAGATCTAGAATTAGTCTCAATGGTCCTTTCTTAATGGAAACTAGGAAAAGGCGGGAGTAAAAGCCTCTTCCCCTTGGGAAACAGGTTCTACTGTGCCCTGTTGTAAGACTTCTTGTAGGACTGAAGGGAAAAGGGGAACCTGATCTTTTGGTGCTAGGAGGATTCCCCTGAAGGTTGGCACCTTGTGCCAAACCATGAAGTACCTCCTCTTGATGACTTTTAGCACCCACAAGTCCTGAGTGATCTGCTCCCAGGAAAGGAGGATATGGTTACTGCAAGAGTCCCAAAGAGGAGTCTGTCCAATCAGGAAAGAGCTGCTAGGTTATGTGGGAAGCAGAGGCTAAGGAAAAAGAAAAAGTGTGGGGTCTTTTTAGGCCTTTTTTGAGGCCTAGACTGTGGGGCTCTGGCTTGCCTGCATATGAACATTTGTTTTGCAAGGTAATTTCTATGGAATTTAGGCACAGGGGATACCAGAATGTCCTTAAGGTCCTTAGTTGTTTGCTTTTTTCTTGCAGAGATTTAAAGAGCTCTGCTGAAGGTTTCCCAAAAAGGGCAGTATTGTCCAAGAGAGCATCCATCAGTTTTGCCTTGACGTCCTCAGGTAGAGGCCTAAAGCCTAAGCCAGGCAAATCTTCTGAGTGCAGAAGAGGAAGTGGCAGCTCTAGGAAAGGCTTCTACTGCATCATAGGTGCACTTGATAGAATGCCTGGCTACCTGAGAAGAGGTGGCAAGGCGGGAGGATGCTAAGGTCTTATTTTCAGAATCAGGCATTTCTGAAACCAGTTTGGAAATTTGGGAAAGGAGTTCCCAGTTGTACTTGGTCATGTGCGAGTCTGATACTTTAATGCTCTGAAGGCCAGGGTAGCTGAGGTACAGATTTTCTTCCACAGCCTCTCAAATGGTCTGCTATCCTTATCCGAGGGCAGCAGGGAGGAAGAAGGAAGCGATCTGGAAACCTTATCAGAGGCAAAGAACAGTTGTGCAAAATCTTACTATAACCATAAATGTCGTTCTCTTCTATGTTGCAGTATTCTTTACATATTGGTTGTATTCCGCCAATCGACCCCATGTCCGGCCTGTACACAAAAGTCACTGCCAGTAAGTGGGACGTCACATGAAATCACTAGGAACATCAGTCATAAAAAGGATGTCTGCACATACCATCCTCAGAGTTAGGTAGCCCCATGAGGAAAGTAATGTAAGGCCACATCACAGGTAGCCATCCTAGGAAAGAACAAGTAGTAGGGGGAAGTCGGAAGGGATAAAATACTGCAACATAAAGGAAAAGGACATTCATGGATACGGTAACACTTTACACAACTATTCTATGTCCTTCTATTCAATGCTGCAGTATTATTTACATATGGGAGATTGCAAAAGCTCAACAAGAACCCAGACAGGACAGAATAAAGGAAAACTATACAGAGGCATTTTCTACAAATCCATGCAGAATTGTCCTAACAAATCCTGCCCTGGATCTGAAAACAGTGGCTAGCTTGTAATGTTTTGTAAAGGTATGAATGGATGACCAAGTAGCAGCTTCCAAAATGCAACAGATCTGGTAGAATGGACCTTAACAGAAGATAAGTATTTCCTATGGAAGTCTTAGCAAAATACAATGGCCTTAAGAAATCCAAGAAGAGACAGTTAGTTTGGAGACAGGTAAACCCACAGGCCTGGGATGAAAGGACACAGAGTTGATCAGACTTCCTGATAGACTGTTTTGCCAAGGTAAAATCTGAGCAGTCTATGCACATCTAAAGAATGCAGAACCCTCCCTAGGAGACTGAGGTGAGGGAAAGAAAGTGGGCAACTGAATGGACAACTCACTCAACATTTTGGGCATGAAAGAAGTATTAGTTCTCAAGGATACTCTGTCCTTGTGGAAAACCAAAAAGGGGGGTAAGGTCATCAATGCCTGAATCTCACAGACCCTTCTAGCAGAATTTAAAGCTACTAAAAGGACTGTTTTCCATGAGCAAAACTTTAAAGCAGCAGAGGCCACTGGCTTAAAAGGGGCCTGCATGAGCTTCTCTAAAACACAGTTTAGGTCCCAAGGAGGAGGAACTATTTTCCTGGAAGGTTTCATGTGTAGGACGCCCTTAAGGAAAAACTTTACCTCTAACCTGGAAGAGAAAGGGGAGTCAATGGCAAACAGGCAGAGAAGAACAGAGCACTTTGACTGAGGAATATGAAAGGCCACTATTAAGCGACTCACAAAGGTAAGAAAGCACTAAAGGAATGCCCACAGGGAGGGGTTCCTGTTTTCTTTGCTGGCACCAGATAAAAAATCTTTTCTACTTGGAAACATAAGATTTCCTAGTATTGGGTTCCCTGGCCTCCTGCAAAACCCTAAGAATGTCCTTAGGAAAGAGATGCCTAAAAGGGATCAAAAAAGTTGATCACCCACAAGGTCAGCTGCAAAGTTGACAGATGTGGATGAATTAAAAATCCCTTGTTCCGAGTGAATAGGTCCAACCAGTTAGGTAACTTGTAGTGATGACCTTTGGTTAGTTGCAGAAGAAGAAGAGGGAAACAATGCTGTCTTGGTCAAAAGGGAGTCACTAAGAATTTTGGGTTGTCATGCAGAATTTTCAGCATGACTGTCTGAATTAGAGGGAAGGGGGAAATGCATAAAGAAATATTCTCTTCCATGAGAAAAAAAAAGAGCATCCACTTTCCAAGCCTGATTGTGAAGGACCCTGGCACAAAAAAAAAAAAAGGAAGTTGTCTGTTCTGAGGGGGAGGCAAAGAGGTCCATTTCTGGAGTACCCCACCAGTGAACTAGATCCAGGAACACCTCCCTTTGAAGCATCCACTCATGGGATTGTATCATGGATCTACTTAATGCATCTGCCACTGAATTCTAAAGAAGATGGGAGGTACACAGCACACAGAGTCACTTTGTACTGGACAGCCACTTCCCATGCTTTTACTGCCAATTGAAAAAGAAGGCAAGTTTTTGCACCACCCTGCTTGTTTATGTACCAAAAGGATCGTAGTGCTGTCCGTAAATATCCTGAGTGATCCTGGCAGGAATAGAGCATGAAAGGTCTGCAAGGCCAGAATCAGAACCTTCATTTCTCTGATGTTGATGTGTTCCCTGTGTTGAGAGGGAGACCAAAGACCCTGAACCTTCCTGGAGACAAAAGTTGCTCCCCAACATAAGTCTGAGACGTCTGTAAAGAGCTGCTCAGCCAGTTGGGGTACCTAAAGTGGAAGACCGGAGTTCTGACAGAGTTGCTGCATCCACCAAAGCAATTCTGTTTTCAGGGAGGGAAGAAGAGGAATCAGGACATCTAAGGGATGAGCATGATGGGACCAAACGGTCTTTAGAAACCACTGGAACCCTCTCATGTGCTATTTTGCAAAAGGCAGCATGGGGATTGTGGAGGCCATAAACCACAGTCATCTCAAATTCCCTGGCCATGATGGAAGGAAGAGACAGAAAGGACTCAATGAAACCCCTCAGAGAGAGGGCTTTTTCTGAAGGCAGGAAAACCATCATCAAAATCTGTTCAGAACCTGCACCCCAGGAAAAAGAGACCCTAGGTAGGGTTTAGACTGTATTTTTTTTAATTTACTGAAAATCATAGGCCCTGCAGAAAGGGAATAGCTAGGGCAAAGTGTTGTTTTCATAGGTCTGGGCTGTGGGAAATAAAGAGCAGGTTGTCCAAGTAGGGGTAAACCTGAAGCCCTTTTACCCTTAAGTAGGCAATGGCCGGGGCTAGGCACTTAATAACCCTTGGAGCAGTGGAGAGACCAAAAGGCAAGGCAGAGAACTGAAAGTGCAAAGAATCCGCAGAGAAACGCAAAAATTCCTGAACTGAGGATGAATAGAGATATGCAGATAGGCATCTTTGAGATCCAGAGAAGCTAGGAAGGATTGAAGCGGGATCAGGGGAAGAAGAGACTGCAGAGATAGTATCCTGAAAGAAGGCACAACCAGGAAAGTATTTAGGAGAAAGAGGTCCAGGACAGGCCTCCAAGGACCATCTTTTCTTGGCACAAAAATACATCCTGGAGTAGAACCCCTTTCCCTGTTGGTATGAAGGAACAGTCTGAATGGTGCCTTGGTCAGAGTTGAGAAAGTAACATGAGGAACAGATGAAGTTGGCTGGATGGGGGTTGAGGTATCCCCTGGAAGAGAGGAAGAGTCTTCCAAGTCATAAAGTATCCATTTTGAATGATGGAGATGACCCAGGAGTCTGGAGTGATTTCCAACATGTGTGAAAAGGAAAGAGTTGAAGAGATAAAGGAGTATGACTTGGAAGAACCACTTAGTTATCACAGCGAACTTGGTCTGGGCTGAAAGGGTTGTTGAGAAGCAGGGGCAGAAGCAACAGACAGACTGTGGTGGTCTCCAGGAAGCCTTCTTCTGCCTATGTCCAGATGAGACAGAAGTGGAGGAGCGAGCAGGCCTTCTGACTAAAGTCTTGGCAGGGAAATTCCTAAGGAATTTAGGGACTAGGGAAATGAGCGTTTCAAATCCTGGAGCTCCTTACTCTTTTCTTTCAAAGATTTAAAAAGCTCTGCAGCTGCTGTGCCAAAAAGGGCAGAGTTATCCAAAGGAGCATCAAGCAATTTGGCCTTTATATCATCAGGAAGTGACTAAAGGTATAAGCAAGAATGCCTTCTGAGTACAGATGCAGAAGCTGTTGCCCTGGAAGATGCCCCCACAGCATCATAGCATTTGATGGAATGTCTTGCTACCTGGGAGGAAACAGACAAA
This sequence comes from Protopterus annectens, assembly GCF_019279795.1. Taxonomy (NCBI): domain Eukaryota; kingdom Metazoa; phylum Chordata; order Ceratodontiformes; family Protopteridae; genus Protopterus; species Protopterus annectens. Next base: position 714,040,435 of record NC_056736.1, on the reverse strand, counting down.
AGAGTAAGAACCTGTGATTAACAGAAAGTCTGGGAAGCCTGAGAAAACACAGACAGAGAGTACCTAGACATGTGTGTCTGGTAATTAATATCTTTATGTGTTAAGGTGGAAAAGGTATAAACCTTTTTCCCCAATCTTTCCAAACTTTTGCTTTCCTTGTCAGAAGGAAGGAACTTTGCAGAAGGTGATATGCAAGAAGATTTGTCAGATGTAATGGAGACCACAGCAGGGTCAGAAGGAGGACATTTAAAAAGAAACTTACAGTCATCGGAACCTTATAAACCTGTCAGGTCTTTTAGGGGCAGGGGTCTTGGAATCTGGATTTTTAGTGGATGATGCAAAAGTATCTAAGAAAGCTGGAAGCACTAGTGGAACTGCTGAGGCAGCAGGGGCTTCCAACTGGAGAAGGTCATATTATCTTTTCTGTTCCTCTGAAATTTGAGAAGAATCCCATTTAAAGAATTTCCTCATATTAATAACAGTTTCCCCAAAGGAAAGCTCTTCCAAAGGGGAATCTCCCCCCATTAAACTCCTCTTCTGGAGAGGCATGTGCCAAAGGACAAGGAATCTGAGTAAAGTATTCCAAGGAATCTTCATCCGAAGAAGATTCTTCAGAGTCTGAATCAGGAATCTGATACTCAGCACCCTGTACAGAAGTGGACACCCGAGACCCAGATGACAATACTGGAGACGAGGAGAAGGCAGGCAAGTGAAGAGTGGAAGCAGAAGCTGCAGGCCTCAAAGCCATCAAAGCTTTAATGAGACCCTGAGAAAAGTCATCCAAGTCTGACGGAGGGGTGGAAGGGACAGTGGAATATTTTGCCTTCTCCTGCTTCTTAGCACGTTTGTCTTGGTGAAGACAATGCCCGGGTGTAGGCCCTGCATCTGAGACTTCTTTAGATGGAGGGACAGAAGCGGTTTCCAGAGTCCTCAAAAACAAGTCACAGTTCCCCCAAGTTGTTCAAACTGGACGTCTGCATGGCCTCAGACATGCTAAGATGCACCGCCGTGATGGCTTCTCCTGAGGTACCCACCGTAAAAGCAGACCCTACACCTCCAAGCATATCGCCGGGTTTTCACCAACCTCAAGGGGTACATCAGAGGAAGTAGGCGCAACTGAAGAGGATTTCGGCCTAACATTGCTAATCTTCCTCTTCAAAGAAGGTTCAGCCGAAGGACTGTCGGAACCCTCCGTCACATTCCTAGCCAGATGTTTAAGTCTCTGATTTTCTAAGTAAAGATTTAAAGCAGCCAAACTATTACACAATGTATTGGGTACAAAGGTATGACAGATGGAAAAGGAATGATGGTCGTAAGTAGGCCCTAAACAGAACATGCAAAGCTAGTGACTATACTTACGTGGAATTTGCCTTCCACACCTACCTTTCCCCTTCCTGGATGACACTAGCAACAAGAGGCAGTAGCAAGGAAATAAATCCTCTCGAGGGTACTTGTTTGAAGCTGGAAGGCGAACCAACGACATTAGAGGGCAGACCGAACATAAGAGACAACCTTTCCGAATGGCTGCGAAAAAGTTCTGAAGATGGTGCGTGCCAATGTCCCTTTTATAGGTTCATACTAGGCTATCTGCCCTAGGGCATTTATAAGCCTAGCCAGAGTGTTTTTGGCTTTCGCCACCCATTTTAAATTAATTTTGCTATGCCCTTTTTCGAGGTTAGTATACTGTGCCTCTGTCTAACAGCGACACAGAAGTGATACCCGGGGTAAACCTACGATCTCCCATCCACTCATCAAGATTCCTCTTGAAGAGAGTCAATGAGGGACTCTGCCTAACCTGGACTGGGATTTTATTCCACAGAGAAGGGAGCCTCTGGGTTATGAATCTGTCCCTCCAGCATGTCCTATTTATTTCAGTGCTGAGGTTCAAGTCTCTCGAGAGCGTAGCTCGATGGGATTTGGATTTTCTGAGGTGCAGCATGTCCATTAACTCCGGGTTGGACATGGCTTTATACGCCAGACACAGATCGCCTCTGAGCAGGTGGTATGCCACTGAGTAGAGCTGGAGTTTCTTTAACCAGGCAGCATATGGCATCTGTTTGAGCCCTTTGATCCTCTTGGTGAGGTACTTTTGGGGTCTTTCCAGTTGCTGCAGGTGTCTGGTAAAGGTACATCCCAAAAGGGGCAGTGTACTCAATTATGGGCCTGATGAGGGATGAGTAGAGGCACAATGACCTCCCATGATCTAGATGTGAATCCCTTCATGATTAGGTGGGCTATATAAAATGTTTTTCTAACCACTTTGGCCACGTGGTTGTCAAATGAGAGACTGCTATCAACTTGGGTCCCCAGGTCCCTAATTACTTCTTCTGTACTTAATGGATTACCACCTATGTGGTAATTTGTGGGCACTTTGTTTTTGCCAAAGGGGATGACTATACACTTTTTGGCATTTAGCTTGAGGCCATGGCTCTGGCACCAGTTGTCTGTTTCTATGAGGCCCTTTTGGAGGATGCTTGGGTTGGCTGGAGAGTTGATTATGGTGCCCAGTTTGCAGTCATCTGCGAACTTGGTCAGCCACAGTCCTTCTGTGTTGGTCTGTACCTCCGAGAAATATATACCGGACAAGAGAGGTCCCAGGACTGAGCCTTGTGGGACGCCATTTGTAACTGGTTTGGAGTCTGAAATGGCTCCAGCAATTCTAACCATGTGGGTTCTGTCCTTGAGCCAGTTTGCAGCCCATCTAGTGACATAGGAGTTTATAGTTAAGCTGGTGAGCTTATCTATAATGCCCGAGTGGGGTACTGTATCGAAGGCTTTTGCGAGGTCCAGGTAGGCTGTGTGGACCACCTTCCTCTCGTCGATGGCCTTGGTGACTGTTTCAAAGAAATCGACCAGGTTTAAGACGCAGGATCTGCCCTTAACAAAGCCGAACTGGGTAGGATCTAGTGTCTGTAGGTCCCCAATATCCTTATTTATGAGGTCCATGATGATCCTTTCCATAGCTTTGCAGACCAAGCTAGTCAGGCTTATGGGGCGATAGTTTCCAGGATCCGTTGAGGCACCACCTTTGTGGAGAGGGACCACTGTTGCTGTACACCCCTCTTTGGGTACATATCCTGTAGTAGGGCTGAGACTGAACAGTAGTTTTATGTTTGGGTTTAGCTCTTCTTGGAGTTCATGTAGGACGCAGCCCGGGACACCGTCTGGTCCCATTGATGTTGTGTTTTTTGCTTTGGAGAGGGCGGCTCTTACCTGGGCATCTGAGATGTCAGGGGGGCAAGCACTCTGTTGGGATAGATATTTGCCCTTTTGGTGGGGAGGGGGGGGAGAGAAGTTTGCACTGAACCTGTCAGCTAGGATGTTGGCAATGTCTGTGGGCTCGATGTATTTTTTGTCATTTTGGACTAATTCTGAGCATATCTGGGAATTCCCACCAAGGTTCCTAACATAACTAAAGAAAGCCTTGTGATTATCCTTAGTGTCCTGTACAATTTTTCTCTCGAAGCTGGCCTTAGACGATTTTATGAGTGCCCGTAGTTTTTTGCTAATACTGATCAGAGATGCCTTCCCTTTTTGGGATTTTGCTCTATCATGTAGTAGCTTCCTCCTTCTATTGTATAGTTTTGTTTTTGGCTGGGGTCCACCAGACAGGACGTCTGCCTTTGGAGGATTGGGTCTTGGTTTTATTTGGGATTGCATGATCCAAGCATTCCTGAAGGTGTTCATAGAATGCGTTTATAAAGGTTTCTGCGGTCTGGGCCGTATTTTCCACAGGCTCGGGGGCTTTGAAGGATTCCACCTCGGTTTTGAGGAGTGTGAAATTTGCTTTAGAGAAGTTTTTCACTGTGGTTTTCTGGGCAGGGGTTGGGGTCGGGATGTGAATATCCAGTGAGATTAGTTTATGGTCTGATCTTACCAGTGAGGGATACACTTCTGGTCTGGAGTATAGAGTCCCCATGTTGGTGATGATCAGGTCCAGTATGTTTTCCCCTCTTGTGGGAGTGGTAACAAGTTGTTCCATAGCATTTGAGTTTATAAATTCTAGGAACCTTTGGGCTAGGGTGTTGGAGCTAGAGTAATGCTCCCAGTCTATGTTTAGGTAGTTGAAGTTTGGAGAGACCTTCATATTTTCCAGTGTTCTCAGGAAGGCCGAGTGGGGTTCCTGGGTTTGGGAGGGTGGTCTGTAGCAGGCTATAAACTGGAAGACAGTTTTACCCACTGTTAGTTGCACATGGATAGTCTCTGATGCTTCGTGCTGTGCCACCAACCTGGAGGTGTGGGTATCTTGACGAATATTGATACTCCCCCCTCCTTTTCTGGTTCGGTCCAAGTTTTGGGGCCGAAAAGCATGGTATGATATATAACCAGGTAGTGCTGGGGTGCTCTCAGGAACCTTGAACCAGGTTTCTGTTAATGCACAGATATCGATGTTCTCCATGCTAAGGAGAGTTTCGAGTGCAAGCATCTTGAGGTTTAGACTTCTGGCGTTGAGTAGCATTACTCTTAGTTTCTTATCCCTTGTGATACCTATGGAGGTGGGTTTGTCTTTTGAGCCTTGCCTAAAAAAGGCACTATGGGGGAAGCAAGAGCCTTTGTCAATATCCGAAAGCCCAGGGGTGACAGGTGCAAGCCATCCCTAGTGAAGCATCATGGCTTGTCGAGCATGTCATCCCAGGCTGACAGGCATTGGATCCCCTTTGAATGACACCAATACTTAAGCCAATTGTTGAAATTGATCAGCTTGTCTTCATATTGTGGCATCATTCTTGGTGAGGGTAAGATGCTACTCAAGGTCAGGGTCATAACGGCCTGGGTTACATGCTCAGAGAGCTCCTCTATGTCTCTTTTCATGTAGTCCAGGGAAGTACGTCTCAGGTCATTCACACCAGCATGGACAATGACTGAGTCATATTTGTACTTGCCTTGGAGTGACCTGAGTGCTTGTGTTATGTAGCGGATCCTAGTGCCCGACAGGCAGCTCACCATAACCTTCTCCTTGTTCAGCCTGGTGAGCGAGACGTCAATGTGCCTGATGATAGAATCACCTATTACAAGTGTATCAGGTGTGTTGTTTAGCCTTAAGGGCTGTGACTGTTCGGCACACTGGCTTTGTAAGCTATGTGTTGCACGTGTTTTGTTTTGGGGTAGCGGTTGCTTGGGTGTCTGCTTTGGAGGTCTCTGCTGCTTAGGCAGATTTTTATTTAGAGCCTCTGAGTATGTTTTTGTGTGTTTATGTGTTTGGTTTGCTGTCGTGGTAGGTCTATGTGAGACTGGAATTGTAGTTAGTGTGGTTTCCTTCTCCTCCTGACTGGTTACGCCAGTACTGAGTTGAGAGAGCTTAGCCTCCAGTTTGGCTATATGGTTGCATCTCTCACATGTGTTGGAATTTGTTGGGAGGAGGAGAGGGCTGTCTGTGTACATGAGGCAGTTGTGACATTGCCTCAAGATTCCCAGATTCACCAGCTGGACCAGAGAGGAGATTGACAACTGACCTTTGGACATGGTAGAATAGTATTGGGAATTCCTTTATAACTGAAAAAAAGGGCCAATGGGGAATAAGGTACTCAAGGAGAGTTTGTGAGGGTGTAGTGCTTTTAATTTTTTAGTGCTGACTTATATAATTGCTTTAGTGAGCAAGTGCCAGGTAACTTAAATGCAATGTGTTACAGGTAACTTAAATGCAAAAACGACAAACAGTAACTTTCTTTCAAGTGAAACAAGGAAATAAGTACAGTAAGCAATGCAGATATCACTAGGGATCCACAGAAGCGCTGAAAAGCCGCGTTTTAGGTGGAATTAGCGTTTCTGGGAAATAACAAGCAAACAAACAACAAGCATACAAACAAAGCTAGATTCAGCAGGCCAGGATCAAGTCTATGCTACAGCAAACAAGGTGTACCAATTTCAGTAAGAAACAGTTCAAGTATGCAGGCACTATAAGCCTTTAACCAGAAATTCCCAGCTCAGAAGGGCAGAGTCCAGCCTCTCCTCCCACAAGAGTGCAGACCACGAACCTTCTTAATGTAAAATAACTGGCCTGAAGCCCAAGTGCTTAAACCAGAACTAATACACTTTTTTAGAATAACAGACACTGAGCCCTCAATCAGCAGTTCCCAACTTAGAAGGATGTAAGCTACCTGTCCTGCCACCACAGTGCAGGCCACAAACCTTCCTAATGTAAAACAACTGGTCTGAAGCCCAAGTGCTTACTCCAAAAGACTTAGAATGATAGCTACACTTTAATCAAGTTACTACCCAAGCAGTAATAAATACAATTGAATACTTTAAAGAATGCCTGGATTAATGCTCAAGTTATACAAACAAAGCTAGATTCAGCACGCCTGGATCTAGCCTATGCTACAGCAAACAAGGTGTACCAATTTCAGTAAGAAGCAGTTCAAATATGCAGGCACTATAAGCCTTTAACCAGAAACTCCCAGCTCAGAAAGGCAGAGTCCAGCCTCTCCTCCCACAAGAGTGCAGACCACGAACCCTCTTAATGTAAAATAACTGGCCTGAAGCCCAAGTGCTTAAACCAGAATTAATACACTTTTAGAATAACAGACCCTGAGCCCTCAATCAGCAGTTCCCAACTTAGAAGGATGTAAGCTACCTGTTCTGCCACTACAGTGCAGACCACAAACCTTCTTAATGTAAAACAACTGGTTTGAAGCCCAAGTGCTTAAACTAAAAGGCTTAGAATGAGTTGCACCAAGAAGTAATAAATACAATTGAGTACTATTAAGATGATGTAAAAGCAAAATAAAGTAGGAAGAAACACAAATACAGTAAAAGCAGATAAAAAAAAAAAAAAAAAAAAAAAAAAAAGTTTGAGTGAGCAAATGAGATGGGCTCAGGAGTTACAGGACAGAAACAAGTGCAAATGCAGGCCTTCAAATCAGACAGTTGAGAGAGATGGAAGACCGCCCAAACGGCCAATAACTACAAATTCTGGGCCAGAAACACTCCTTATGTGGTAGACAGGTTACCTAATGCTTACCACTCCCACTGATAAGCTAGAAGGCTTCCCTCCAACACAGAAAGGCTTGGGGGGCTCAAAAGCTTATAAACAGTCCTGGATACAGCAAATCTGTATCTGGTACACTAATTACAGGAAAGGTAGGAAACGGGCTTACAATTCTTTTTTTTTTTTTTTTCAGAAAAGTAGCAAAAAAAGTAGTAAAAACAATTCAGATGCAGTGCAAGCTGGTACACTTGAGTATGTAGCAATATTAGTCCACACAGTTTGAAAAAATGTAATTAAATTAAAAAGGACTAAAAGCAAGTGCAGAAAGGGTTTATTAGGTAGAATGCGGTAAAGAGATGGGACTGGGGGAGTGTCCTAGATCAAATCTACAGTGGGGCAGGCACTGCAAAAGCCACCAAATTTAAACTACAACCAAGAACAGGGAGGGGGGGTAGGGAAGACAGTTTCAACAGAGATGTGAGGAATCACAGTGCAAATTATAAAAAGTACAGTTTTGTACCTACCATAAATGTAGATGTCCGAACAGGATAGCATCTGCAGTCCTAACAAATGGGTTGTCCTGCCGTCAGGCAGCCCTTCGGTTGGCCGGATTCCAAAGTCTGGGTCTGGCCTCGGCTGGTGTCGCACTTCACCCGACGTCATCTCTGCTGGTCTTCGGGTATAAAGGCATCAGCCGACGCCATTTTCCTCAGTGTTTCTTGCCCCAGATGCCAGTTGCCCTCTTGGAAAACTAAATTTTGGGTAAATGCCAACGTTTCCAAAAAAAAGGTAGGCAAACACAAAAAGTAAGCATGTATGTACATATATACAAACAAATACACCATAAGAGATCCCCCCCCAGCTAGCTATTAGGAGGGTAAATACCCTAGGAATACCACAGAGGGGAAGGAGGGTGGGTAATCCTGACTGCAGATGCTATCCTGTTCGGACATCTACATTTATGGTAGGTACAAAACTGTACTATGTCCTTCAAGGATGCATCTGCAGTCCTAACAAATGGGTAGAATACCATAGCCAAACTAGGGGAGGGGGAAGAATTATGGTGTAGTTAGGATCCCTTGCAATACAGCAGTGGCAAACCCTGCTCGGGATCTAGAGTATAGAGGTAAGTTATAATGCTTGGCAAATGTATGCACGGAGGTCCAAGTAGCCGCCTCAATAATGTCCTTGGTAGCCACTCCTCGTAAGAAAGCTGTGGTAGTGGCTGTAGCCCTTGTAGAGTGAGGTCTTATGTTCTGTGGAATTGGCTTTCCATGGTAGGAGTAACAGAATCTTATGCAATTTCCTATCCACTTGGAGATTGTCTGTTTGGAAATTGCTTTTCCTTCCCTTCCTGTTGCATAGGCTACTAGAAGCTGGTCAGTTTTTCTATTGCCCTTGGTTCTGTCCAGGTAGTAGCAACTGTCTATGTACATCCAAGGTATGCAGCAGTCTTTCCCCCCTGTTCTGTGGATTGGGAAAGAAGGTAGGTAGGTGGATTGCCTGGTTTAGAGACACTCTGGATACCACCATAGGCATAAATGTAGGATTAGTTCTCATGGATACTCTATCTTGATGGAAGATTAGGAAGGGTTGTACTGCCATTAAGGCCTGTAGTTCCGAAACCCTTCTTGCTGAAGTAATTGCCAGTAGGAAAGCAGTTTTCCAGGATAGGTGTTGAAGATCTGCTGCTGCTGCTGGTTCGAATGGAGGGAGTGTCAATTTTTCTAGCACAAAGTTCAAGTCCCATGCTGGTAAAGGTGGTTTCCTAGGAGGTTTTACATTCTTGATTCCTCTGAGGAACTGCCTGAGGAGAGGATGTGAGAAGACAGGGGGATCGAAGCTGTATTCTGCAGAAATAGCTGATGCATGTATCTTGATGGAGGAATAGGACAGGCCTGTATGGAGAAGCTCTGCCAAATACTCCAGGATGTTGGCAATATCTATCTTTGACACATCTTTTCCTCTTTCAGTGCTCCAAATGACAAACCTTTTCCATTTCCCTGCATAGTTCCTTCTTGTAGAAGGTCTGCGGGACTCCAGGATAATGTCTTTAACCCTTTGGGATAAATCTGGGTTAGTTGCTGTTATGTAATGTTCCAGGCAGTTAGTTGCAGAGTTTTAGATTTGGATGCATGATGTTGTAGTCGTTCTGAGTTAACATCAAAGGCATCCGGGGGAGTGTCCACGTTCTTCCCCCGAGACATGCTCCTCAGCAATGGATACCAGTGTTGTCTTGGCCAATTTGGAGCTATCAGAATTATCCTTGGACGCTCCTCTTTGATTTTCAGTAGTACCTTGTGCATCAAAGGAAGAGGTGGAAATGCATATGCTGTCAGGCCTTTCCAACTGAAGGATAGAGAGTCCACCTTCCATGCAAGTGGGTGGCATGTCCTTGTGCAGAATTTCTTGAGCTGGTGATTGAGTGGGGATGCGAATAGGTCTATTTGTGGCATTCCCCATTTCTGTGTGATGGCCTTGAAGATGTCCGGGTGTAGCATCCATTCGTGAGCATCCGAGGTAGTTCTGCTTAACATGTCTGCTAGGATGTTTTCTTTTCCCGGTACAAATATTGCCTGTAACTGAATGTTGTAGCTCAGAGCCATATTCCATAGGTCCAGAGTCATTCGGCATAGGGGTATGAATGAGTGCCTCCCTGTTTGTTGATGTACCACATGACTGTGGTGTTGTCTGTCCTTATCATCAAATGGCCTTCTTTGAGGAATGGTCTGAAATTCTGGATTGCTAGTTTTACTGCCAGCATTTCTTTTTGATTTATGTGCAGGTGCAGTTGATCTGGGGTCCATAATCCTTGTATGCATTTGTCTAGCATGTGGGCCCCCCAACCTAGGTCTGAGGCGTCCGTTGTGATGGTTTGGTTTGCTTGGAAGTTGTGGAAGGGCAAGCCTGGGTTTGACTGGCATGCTTGAGCCCACCATAGGAACTCTTGTTTCAGGCATGGGATTAGTGGTATTTCGGTTTCTAAGCTGTGCCTGTGTTGAGACCATAAATTCTTTAGGTACCACTGTAGTTTTCTCATATGTAGTCTGGCATGGGGGACCAGGATTATGCATGATGCCATGAAGCCCAAGGCCTGCAGTACTTTCCTTGCTGTTAGTTTGTTCTGCTTTGTTAATGCCAAGAAGTAAAGAGGAGTTGTTCTTGTTTTCTGCAGTTAGGAATGCCATCTGTTTTACTGTGTCCAATTCTGCACCCAAGAATGTTCTTGTTTGGGATGGTATTAGTCTTGACTTTTTAAATTGACTGTGTATCCCAGGGCTTGTAGTAAGCAAATGACTCTTTGTAAGTCTTTTGTCAGCTTGCTTTGTTGTCCGCTTGTATCAGGCAGTCGTCCAGGTATGGATAAATTTGGATTCCTGTAGCCTGCAATGAGCGATTACTGATGCCAGGCATTTTGTGAATACTCTGGGCAGTAGATAAGCCAAAGGGCAATGCTGAGAATTGATAATGCTCTGATCCTGCAAGAAATCTGAGGTATCTTCTGCAATTTGGTCGTATGGGGACGTGCAGGTATGCCTCCTTGAGATCTAGAGTTACCAGCCAACACTCCTTGCCCAGCATGGGAAGAAGTTGCTGTAGGGTCAGCATTTTGAATTTTGGAACAATGATGAATGTGTTTAAGGCAGACAGGTCGAGAATAGGTCTCCAACTTTTCTCTTTTCTTGGTACGAGGAAGAGTCTGGAGTAGAATCCTTTGCCCTGTTCTGTTGGTGGTACTCTTTCCACAGCTCTCATCTTTGTTAATTGAGCTATCTGTTTTAGAGCTTCTGTTTTCTGATTTGGAAGTAGGTTTGGCATTCCTCTTTTTACTGGTAAGGTGTGGAAATGAAACCTGTAGCCTTGGTCTATAGTCTGCAAAATCCACTTGTCTTTTGTGATATAGTGCCAATTTTTTGAAAATAAGGCTAACTTTCCGCCTAAGGGTGCTGCTATTTGTTCCCTGGTAGGCGGTGTCAGAGCCAAGTCACTGTGATTGTCCTGTTGCAGTGGCAGTGGTTGTGTCTGTGCCTCGCTGGTTATTGCCTTGCCACTGGCGTCCTCTGTAGGCACCTCCTCTGGATTGATTTCTGCCTCTGGAACGCCTATTCCTGCCTCTCTGAGATTTAGAGGAGTCTGGAAAGGACCAATTTTGGAAGGCCAGTTCCTGCTAAACCTTGGGGCTGAACCTGTAAGAAATCTTTAACTGTTTGTACAGATTTTGCCTTCTCTTCCATTTTCTTCATTACTTGCTGAGCAGGAGAACCAAATAGACTGGCCTTATCCATAGGAGCATCTAACAGCTTTGCTTTAACATGATCCGCAAGACCTGTTCTTTCAACCATGCATGCCTTCTTATAACTGTGCCAGTCATGGCTGATCTAAATGAAGCCTCCAGTGCATCATAGCCACATTTTAAAGAATGGTTACTAACCTGCTGAATGTTATTCACCATTTCTAAAACATATTTCTTATCTAAGGAATCATCAGAGGACAGTTTCTTAGTTAACTGATCAAGCATAAACTCTTGGTATTGGATCATATGAAACTGACAGTTCAAAGCTCTAGCTGAGAGAGTAGCAGAGGTGTAAACTTTTTACCCCATCTCTAAGGACCTGGATTCCCTTTCAGAAGGAGAGGGTTTTGCTGAGGTCGGCTACTGCCTTAGGCCCCTGGGAGATAGTCTCAGGATCTGCAAGTGGGGCCTTGTATAGGTGGTGATGAGTGTCCGTACCCTGTAAAACCTATCGGGTTTGGCAGGGGCTGGAGGTAAGGTATCAGGAGCAGTGCAAACATCATTAAATGCATCATCCACAACAGGCAGAACTGGAGGTATAGCTAAGGGCCTATGTTGCGGTAAGTGTAGAAAGGTCCTAAGCCTTTTCTTGAATCTGAGAAATCTTGTCCCTGCCATTGGAATTGCTCTCTCATGGCATGTAAGGTTTCCCCAAAGGAAAATTCCTCTGGTGGAGAGGCAGAAGGAATAGATTCTTCAGCATCGGAATCTTCATAAGTAGAAAAAGGAGCTTCTGGATGGTCTGTAATGTCTGAATCATCAGAAGAATCATCTGAGGACACTGGCTCTGGGGGCTCTGCTCTAGGTCTCTTTTCTGGAGGCTGAGAGGCCCTGTCTGGGTGAGATTGGGATCCCCTTATTAAAGAGATGAGATCCTCTGCCAGAGTAAGCATTTGAGAACTGGAACTGGGCCTGTGTGAGGGGGGCTTAACAGGCACTGATTTAGCAGTTTTGGCTGCTTTAGCCCTGGCAAAGGCCTTAATAGACATGGCTGCAGGAGGCCTAGCAGCACCACGTGCTGGGGTAGAGACATCCAAAGGGATGGTGTCCGATAATTCTAGAGGGACCACATTAGTAGGCAAAACTTCAGAGGCCGATTCAACTAGGGTAGCAGGAGCCTCGGTAGTAGTCATGGATTCGGCTGAAGATTGACCCGTTTGCTCGGTTTCGTCCGAAACCGAGACACTCGCGGTTTGCTTAACCGCGGTTTCGGCCGAAACCACGGACCGCAAGTGTCGGTCTTTTTCTTTGCGTTTTTTAACAATTTGAGAAGTCGGAGGATCCGACGGCATAATGTACACAAAATCTGAGCTGAAAAACTGTTCAGCAAACTCCGACCAACGCCTAAGCGTTCGTCGGTTGAAGGAAGCACAAGCTAAACAGGCTGCTACGTCGTGGTCTGGGCCTAAACAAGGTAAGCAGTAAGAGTGGAAATCTTTATGAGGTATTTGTTTCCCACAAGTTAAACAGTTATTTACTTTTTCTGACATCGGCTGAGGCAAGAAAGAGTCCCCAACGGGGTACTTAGCTTTTAGAAGTCTTGGTAGTATTCGGTAGTAGTAATCTCTGGATCTGACCGACCGGCACTTGCGAACAGCTTCTGCTTCGGGCGCCATGCGGCAAGAAAGACGGAGGAAAATGGCGTCGGCTGATGCCTTTATACCCGAAGACCAGCAGAGATGACGTCGGGTGAAGTGCGACACCAGCCGAGGCCAGACCCAGACTTTGGAATCCGGCCGACCGAAGGGCTGCCTGACGGCAGGACAACCCATTTGTTAGGACTGCAGATGCATCCTTGAAGGACATCCAGAAAAATATATACTGATCTCTGTATATTTGCAGAACAGTAAGACAACAGATCTCTAAGCAACAATTTAGCTCTATAATACAGAATAATACAGAAAAATATACTCAGCTCTATATATTTGCAGATAGTCTTGTAAGGCTCTCTCTCAGTGCACTGGTGTGCTGACACACTCTGACTTTGTGCAACATCCCACGTACTGGCAGTGGCAATAAGTTTTTGTATACAGGCCAGACGTTAGGTCGAATAGCGGACTACAACCCTTATGTAAGGTATACTGCAACACTGAATTGAAGGACATCAGAAATTACTGAAGGATCTGCAGCAGGGGCCTTGAAGAGAAACTGGCAGTCCTTGGGTACTTTGTAGTACCTGTCTGGATTTTTGGGAGCTGGAGGCTGGGAGTTTGGGAGGGTGGAAAGTACAGTTGTGTACAATTACCATAAATGTAGATGTTCAAGTGTATTCACTGTTGCAGTCATCACACTTGGGTTATCTGCCTGCAGGTAGCCCTCAGTGGGCCCAAATACCAGCCAGAGTCTTGGGATTTCTGTGTCGGATGCTGTTGCCTCTTCCATTACTCAGGTCATCAGGGGTATAAAACATCCAGCAGACGCCATTACATCAGTTTTTCTTGCCCCAGATGTCAGGAGCCCCCAAAACAGGAAACAATTACATGGTGTGGAACACCTCCAGTAAAAAGTAAATACCATAGCCATAAGATACGGCCAAAAACAGGATACGTAGAAAGTCTAGGATAGTCAGGTGGCTGGAGGGAGGGTAACCAGGACTGCAACAGTGAATACACTCTAACATTATGGTATGTGTATACAACATGGTATGTGTATACAACTGTACTATGTTCTTTGTGTTTCACTCTTGCAGTCATCATACTTGGGTTGATTCCCAAAGCTGAGAAAGGGCAGAGGCAGTCAAGAAGTATTAGGGCTGGCTAGCAGGCCTTGTAAGACTGCTGTGGCAAATCCAGCTCTGGATTTAGAAAAGACAGGTAAGTGGTAATGCTTGGTGAAGTTGTGTAGAGAACTCCAGGTTGCAGCTTCTAGGATGTCCCTAGTAGGGACTCCCCTGAGAAATGCTGTAGAAGTTGAGGTAGCCCTAGTGGAATGAGTTCTGATCCCCAGTGGGGTAGGTTTTCCATGGTGTTTGTAGCAGAAATGGATGCAGTGTGCTATCCATTTGGAAACAGTTTGCTTTGAAATGGCCTTGCCCTCTGCCCCTGCAGCAAAGCTGACTAGCAGCTGGCCAGGTTTTCTGAAATGCTTAGTCCTGTCAAGGTAGAACCTGAGCTGTCTGTGCACGTCCAAGAAGTGCAGGATCCTCTCCCCTTTATTCTGAGGATTAGGGAAAAAGGTTGGTAAATGGATGGATTGGTTTAAAGCCACACTGGATACCACCCTGGGCATAAATGATGGGTTAGTCTTGAGGGAGACCATGTCCAGCATGGAAAATAATGAAGGGTTCCACAGCCATTAGTGCCTGTAGCTCAAACACTCTTCTTGCTGAAGTGATGGCTAGAAGTAAGGCTGTTTTCCAAGAGAGAAATTTTAACTCTGCTGTAGCAGCAGGTTCAAAAGGGGGAAGCGTGAGCTTCTCTAGTACAAAGTTAAGGTCCCAGGCAGGGGTGGGAGCTCTCCTCGGAGGTCTTAAACTGTTAGCTCCTCTCAGAAACTGTTTGAACAGAGGGTGAGAAGAGAGAGGTAGCTCGGCATTGTAATGAGCTGAGATGGCCGAGGCATGAATCTTAACTGATGAGAAGGATAGGCCTTTGTGGAGCAGCTCTGCTAGGTAAGCTATGATTTGAGGTAAGGAGGGTACGGCTGTGTCCTTTCCTAGAGACTGGCTTCAAGAACAGTATCTTTTCTACTTTTCTGAATAGGATTTCCTAGTACTAGGCCTTCTGGCCTTCAGGATGATGTCCAGCACCTGTTTGCTGAGGGTTGCTGGTGGTGTGTTCAGGGAATAAGCCAGGCTGCAATTTTCAGTGTTTGCAGCTGAGGATGCAATATCTGTCCCTCCTGCTGGGACAAGCAGGGAAGGTGTCTGATGTAGGTGCCAGGGTGGCACTGCTGTCAGACTGCATAGGAGTGGTTACCAGTGCTGGCGTGGCCAGTCTGGCGTAATAAGGATTGCCCTTGGTCTGTCCTGCTTGATCTTGAGTAGTACTTTTGAGAGGAGGAGCAGAGCGGGAAAGGCATAAATTGAGAGGTTTTCCCCAGTAAAGGATAGAGCATCCACTCGCCATGCTTGGCTGTGGGGATTTCTGGTGCAAAATTTGCTCAATTAATGGTTTTGGGGGGAGGCAAAGATGTCCACCTCTGGTGTCCCCCACCTGTTGATTAGAAGTGTGAATGAGTTGGGTCCCAGTTTCCACTCGTGTGGGTCCAGTAGATTTCTGCTTAAGTAGTCTGCAGTGAATTTTGTTTGCTTAGCAGGAACTGAGCTTGCGGGTGCACTTGGTTGATCAAGACTGTGTTCCACAGGGCCATGGCTAACCTGCAGAGTAGGTAGGAATTAGGTTCCCCCCTGCTTGTTTATGTACCACATAACTGTGATGTTTTCTCTCTATCAAGAGTTGTCCTTGAAGGATAAGGCATTTGAAGACTGTCAGAGCAGTCTGTACAGCTAACATTTTCTTTTTGATTGATATGCAGGTGAAATTTGTCCTGGGCTCCATTTGCCTTGAATGCATTTGCCTGACATTTGAGCCCCCCATGCATAGTCTGATGCGTCTGTTGTCAAGGTTTGGGAGGCGAGGGGTAAAGTGAAAGGAAGTCCCTTGTTGTGGTTGCAAGCTTCTGCCCACCAAAGGAACTCTGCCCTTAGACAAGGAATGACGGGAATCTGTTTCCAAGTCCTGAGAATGTTGACACCAGAGGCTTTTCAAGTACCACTGATGTTTCCTCATATGCAGTCTTGCATATAGAATTAGTAGAATGCACGAGGCCATGAACCCTAGGCTTGCAGTATTTTTCTTGCAGATAGCTGGGTTTTGGTGGCCATTAGTTTGAAGTAGTTTGTCAAATGAACCTGCTTTTTAAGTGAGGAATGCCATCTGGGAAGCTGTGTTCAAGCTTGCTCCCAGGAATACAATCTTTTTGCTGGGCACCAGATGTGATTTCTTTTCATTGATGGTGTACCCCAGAGAAGTTAGAAGTCTCTTTACAAATGTCAGGTGCTGAAGTAGCAATTCCTGACTGTCCACCTGAATCAGGCAATCGTCCAAGTATAGGTAAATTTGAATATTTCTCTGTCTGCAGTATGCAATGGCTGGAGCCAGGCACTTTGTGAATACCCTAGGCGCAGCAGATAAGCCAAAGGGAAGTGCAGAGAACTGATAGTACATAGAGCCTGCCCTGAAGCGTAGTTATTTCCTGTAAGATTCCCTTATGGGGATGTGCAGATAAACTTCTTTTAAGTCTAGGATGACTAGTCAGAAGTCCTTGGCTAGCATAGGAAGCAGCTGTTGTTGTGTAAGCATTTTGAATTTTGGGACCACCAGGAAGGTGTTGAGAATGGACAGATCCAGGACAGGGCGCCATGAGATCTCTTTTCTGGGCTCCAGGAATAGTCTGGAGTAGAAACCCTGTCCCCTTTGCTCTATTGGAACAGGTTGAATAGCCCTGATATTGATAAGAGAAAGTACTTGCTTTTGAGCCTCTGCCCACTGGTTTGGAGGAATGTCTGGCAACCCGCCTGAGGCTGGCAGTGAGTGGAAGTAGAATTTGTATCCCTGGGATAAAATGTTTAAGACCCATCGGTCCTGGGTAATGGACATCCAGTTTTTTGCATGCAGGACGACTTTACCTCCTAGGGGTGCAAGTACTTGGGCATGGCTGGGAAGGATGACAGACAAGTCACTGTGAACCTTTTCCATAAGGGGGTGGCTTACCACTCCCTGTTTTTGAGGTGGGAGCACTCAATTGCTTAGATCTCTGCATACCCTGAGTCTGTAGTCTTGGTGGTCTGTTGCCCCTGGGTTTGGACTGAGAAGGCATGGGAGGGACGGGAATGGACCAGTTTTTAGAAAACCAATGCCTACTGAATCTAGGTGGCTGTACCTGTAAGAAATCTTTAACAGTTTACATAGATCTAGCTTTTTCCTCCCATCTTTTTAAGAACTTCTTCTGCTTTTGTGCCAAACAAACATTCCTGGTTTAATGGAGCTTCTAGTAATTTTGCTTTGACATGGTCTGGCAAGATTTGTTCTTTCAGTCAAGCATGCCTTCTCAGTACAGACCCAGTGACAGCAGCCCTGCAAGATGCTTCTAAGGCATCATAACCACACTGCAAAGTATGTTTACTAACTTGGTTTGCAAAATGCATCATCTCTTGTAAAACTTTATTTTCTGTACAATCTGGAAGCAACAACATTTTCTGTTTAATTAGTTCCATAATATGCTGCTGGTACTTCAACATGTCAAACTGGCAATTTAAAGCCCTTATGGCAAGAGTTGCAGAGGTATATACTTTCTTACCCCATCTGTCTAAAGCTCTAGAATCCCTGTCCGAAGGGGTAAGGTTTTTGGCTGTCGTAGCCTTAATACCTTTAGGTCCCTGGGAAATGGTCTCTGGATCCACAGTGGGATTCTTAGAGAAATTTGTGAAAGTCAGGTACTTTGTAGTACCTGTCAGGCTTTGTAGGAGCTGGTGGTAAAGTATCAGGAGTAAGACTGGATTCCATGAAGACAACATCTACAATATCCAAGACAGGGGTTATAGCTAGAGGCAAATCTAAAAATTATCCGAGTCTCCTTTTGGACTGTGGGTAGTCCAGGCATTCCCAGCAGAAATGCTCTCTTAAGGTATGCAAGGTTTCACCAAAAGAAAAGTCCTCTGGAGGGGAGGCAGAGGGAATGGAATCCTCTGCAACTGAATCCTCATAGGTAAATAAGGGAATGTCCTGGTAATCAGAGGGATTAGTCATAGGAGTTACGGTCTGTAGAATCAGAAGGGAAATCAATCCTTTGTCTTTTAGAGGGGGAAGGCTGGCTTCCTCTAATTAAAGTTATAAGGTCTTCAGCCATTCTAAGCATTTGTTTCTGTGGCATAGGAGCTTGAGCATGCGCTTTGGTTGTCAGTTTTCTAGGCGCAGGGCGAACTCTGGGTCTGAGAATCTCAGTAGTTTTAGTCAGAAACGAAGCAGACCGTTTAATACGAACATCGGAAGGTTGAAATACACCCTCAGAAGTCGGTGCCTGCACAGCTGCTCTGGACATATCCAAGGTAGAGACATCCGCAGGTTCCATAGTTGAAGCATCTTGCGGCATACCGGACTTCAAATAGATCATAGCAGAGGCCTGCGAATCTGCAGAAGCAGGTATCAGGGGCTGCGAAAGAGCCTCACTGAGTACCGGCAGACTGGCGACTAGCTTAACGGAAGCATTGTCGACAGTTTTGGACCTATGTGGTCTGTCTTTATCCTTACATTTTTTCAGAAGATCGGTAGTCGGATGGCTTATCTAAGCCATTTTGGAATACGGAGAATGAGAGCGAAAAAATTTAGCGACAAAGATAGCCTGACGACGAATAGTTCTGGCGTTAAACAAGGCAGAAAACAACAGCGAGGAACGTTGTGGTCTGGGCCTAAACAGGTGACACAGTAAGAATGAAAATCACTGTGAGGTATTTGCTTTCCAAAGGCAAGATAATTGTTAACTTTTTCTGACATCGGTTAGAGCAAGAAAAAAGGATACCAAACGGGGTACTTAGCTTTAGAAGACTTCAGGTTTGAAACTCTATAATGGCCTCGGCTGCATATTTTATACCCCTGATGTCATGGACACTGGTATTCGGGCCGACTGAGGACTACCTGCAGGCAGATAACCCAAGTGTGATGACTACAACAGTGAAACACGAAGAACATGTGGATGCAAAAGCATCCAAAAAGGTGGGAATTACAGGAGGGATGGCTGAAGGACAAGGGGTCTGTACCTGAAGGAGGTCATAGTAACACTTCCGGACCGCAGACATCTTTGTAGTGTCCCATCTGAAGTGATCACGCATTTTGGAAATAGTCTCCCCAAAAGAAATCTTCTCCATGGGGGAGTCTGTCCCACTGGAATCCTATTCAGGAGGAGGCAAAATCCAATGGGGAAGGGATTTGGGAGGAATAATCCAAATACTCATCCTCCTCTTCAGAAGAGGAATCTTCATCTGAGGTAGGATGGGGCCTAGGTCTCTTCCGAGGGGAAGCAGGCCAGGCTGGAAGGGAAGCAGGATAACCTAACAGAGGCCAAAGTGCCATAAAGGCCTTAAAGAGGTCTTGTCAGAAGTTCAGCCATTCCTTGTGTAGGTTGGGGAGACATGCTCGTTTTTTTTCAATTTGCAGGCGTATCTATGTGGTGCAAAGGAGGAGGGCCACATGTAGGCCTACATTCCAAAATGTCTGAGTCGACATCCTCCTTAACGATTATTTGGTGTACTCTCCTAGGGCCCTCTGACACAATAAGCCTCGGTTCCCACTGGACATGGGTGACAGACGTCTGGGAAGCCTCTCTGAACGTGTAAACATCTGGAGCCAAGACAGCCTGTGAAGTGAACTCAGTCTGTGGGTCTGGATCCCAGTCAATGTGTGCTCCGAGCTCTCATGTGCTTCGGGAGATACGTCCGACTTGAGAGATGCAGCTTCGGTTTCGGACCTATGTTTTCTGGCCTTTTGTTTTGTAGGCTCGGTCATCGGGTCGGGAAGGGACTCCATCGCACTCTTCCCTAGAAGCTTGAGGTGATGGTCTTCTAGGTAGATTGGGAGGGAAGGTAACCAATTCAGAGGGTCTATGGTACAAAGAATTGGAAAATGGAACAGGTTTTGTGGTCGTGCTGAGGACAGAGGGCAAAAAACCCCCCACTGCGTATGACTACCTTTTATGTGTCTGTCATCCACAGTCACACTTCCCTTTTCTGAATGACATGAACCTCAGTAAAGAAAAAGGTAGCAAAAGTACAAAAAAGGTTTCCCCAACAGGGTACTTATCTTAGAAAGTTGTGATTCCAACAGCACAGCAATGTCCAGGACTGGCAACCCGACTGGCGACAAAAAAGTTCTGAGAAGTTCTGAGGGTGGTGCTCGTGTACATCTCTTTTATGGCTGACATCTGCTGACGGCTCACATCAGACATACCATGCACCTTAGGTAGTAAAAGACTTTGGTATACTGGTGGACATCGGGTTGTCGCATTGGCAGGCAGCTCTCATGTCAGGAATACTGCAACAGAAGAATAGAAGGACATGTAAAGGCCTCAGGTCACTGGTGACTGTGAACTCAATCAAGTTTACAGGGATATCTTACCCTAACAGTAAATCAAGGTGATGTCACCATCACCCTAGGTCACCAGAATTCAGAGACCAGAAGCCGTGACCTGCTCAGTAGTTTTCGACCCAACCAAAGCTGGTCTGTGTCGGAGAGAAGTAGGTTGAAAAACAGAGCTGGATGCACAGGTCTTGAGATAAAGTGCCCTATCCTGGTAGGTACGCAAAGACTTGAAAATAGTGAATCTTCAGGACATGGAAGCATTCCGACAGTGGGAAGGCCAAGCTCAGGGGGAGCACGGCCCTCTTGTTCTAGAAGGAAATAGTAGCCCACAAAAGCTTACAGGCTGAAAAAAGAGCCATAAAGATGACAGAGTGTACTACTGAGAATAAAGAAGCCATATAATGCTACTATTATGCAAGAAGCCCAGACTTTCCAGATGGAAGATATTCAAAAAGACAGAAGGAAATGAGAAGAGAAACACTTGCACAAGAAAAACTGTCAAAAGCTTCCAATAAAAATTTTACATTCATTAGTACAACAGATCCATGAAAAACATTACATAGAGAAACGTATGCTGCCTGGAATAAAAAAAAGCAAAGAGGAAGTACGGAAATATAAACAAAACCCAAAAAGTTTTGAAAGGTATAAAAATTAAACACAGACATGAGAAAGAAAGAGATGACATAATGCAATGTTTATCAAAGGAAAAAGCCAAGCTAATCAAGACAAAGAAAGCATCTCCAAAGACATTTGGAGACAAACACAAGCAAAGACACCCAAATATGGAAAACTTCACCACACACAAAAAACACAAATAAAAAAAACAAACAAATGGGGAATGCAAAGAGAAGATTAGAAGAGTATAAGTTAAACAGATAGAAACTGAGGTTATGGACTACCTGCAAACTGAATACATCTAGGTCCAAGGAAGTCATTGTTCCACTGTATTTGGCATTCATCAGACATATCACTGAGTACAATGGCCACTCTGGTATGTACCTAACCAGGCACATCCAACAACTGGAATGTCCACAGAGGTTACTCGCACAAAAAAAAAAAAAATTACAGGGCATAAGTAATATCCTTTGCAGACCACCTCAAGGCCATATCTCTGTATTCTGTCTCCTACAGGCTGTTAAGGGGAGATCTATGCCTGGCATACAGGCATTGTCAGATCCTCCCATTCTGATAGACCTTCTGCATATCCACAAATCAACCACCACCAGAATTACCTGTTCTAAAGACTTAAACCTTACCTGTGACAAACAGGACATGCTGGAGAGATAGGTATGAATCCCAGAGATGATCCTGTCTCTGGAAGAGGCTCTCCATCCATGTGAAGCAGAGTTCCTCCCTAAACTAATTCAAGTGTAACTTGGACTACTGGATGGGGAACAGGAAATTCATCCCTGCCTTGGCACCTATGTCTCTAATGGACACAGGCAGCCTGTAAATGGTTCATCTCCCAAGCCCCTGCTTACACTTATCAAGGGTACCTGAACTTGTCAGAGATTTGGGATGCATGGCTAGGCTTAAAAAGGTCCTTATGGTCATTATCCTAGTGAACACCTATGAATGATTTAGTGTAGAAAATCTAACATGAGTAATGTCACAGCATGCTGCAAAGTACAGTTGTGTACACTCGCTGTAAATGGAGATGTACTCACTGCTGCAGTCCTGACTTTTGAGATTTCCCACCATGGAAGCCCATGGCCAGCCCAACTATAAGAGGATACTTCCCTTCATTTGGAAGTCGCTGGATGCCTTATCCGACATCAACACTTTTGGGTATAAAGGGAGTCCGACAGTGCCACGACCATAGTACTGTCTTGCCACCAGCAAGTAGGAGCCCCCCTGGTGTTTCATTCAGACCAGGAGTCTGGGACCCTATATTCCCGAATAAATGTGAAGGAGGAAAGGAGTCACCTTGACTATAAAGGTAAATGTCCTAGCCTATCCCATAGGCCACAGGCGAATGAGGGAGGGGAAAGAACACTGCAACAGTGAATACACTCAAGTATCTACATTTATGGTAAGTGTACACAACTGTACTATGTTCATGTTTCACTGTTGCAGTCCTGATGTGTGCGATGATTCCCAAAGCTGAGACGGAGGGTGGATGGAGAGATTAAAGACAGGCAAGAATGCCCTGCAAAATAGCTGCGGCAAATCCTGCTCTGTGCTTGGGAAAAGTATGAAAATGGTAAAGTTTGGTGAAGACGTGCACTGAGGACCAGGTAGCTGCTTCCAAAATGTCCTTGGAGGCCACCCTTAAAGAATGGAGGAGCCTTTCTCCCTTGTTCTTAGGGTTATGAAAGAAAATAGGTAAGTGTATAGCCTGGTTTAGAGAAGTCTCTGACTACCTTGGGTATAAACGGAAAGGGCTTGTCCTGAGATTTACTCTGGGTGAAAAATTATGAAAGGTTCCACACACACAAGAGCCTGAAGTTCTGACACCCTTCTGGCTCATGTAATGACTAGTAGGAAGGCGGTCTTCCAGGTCAGGAATTTTGTATCAGCGGATGTCGCTGGTTCAAAGGGTGGAAGGGTGAGCTTCTCCAAAATGAAATTGAGGTCCCAGGGTCGAAAGAATACTTGTGTAAAATCTTACCATAAACACAGATGCCCTCTTACATGTTGCAGTATTCTAGGTGTGGGATTTCCTGCCCTCAGGTGACTCGTACGTCGGCTTCTATACAAAAGCTTCAGCTTGGCTGCTGTAGTGTGCGTGGGACATCACACGTAGGGCCATAAACCAAGGGGCCTTAAATGTGACATCTGCACGCACAATCCTCAGAACTTGAAGGCCAGCAGACAGAGAATAAGGCCCAGCAGGAGGTGTGCCAGTTGTTTATAGATGTGTAACTTGGAAACCTACTGAAATGTAATTAGTACAGGAAGGCATAAGACTAGGGAGGACTGGTATGCGGGAAGGAATACTGCAACATAGAAGAGAAGGACATCCATGGTAAGATTTTAAACAACTGTTCTGTGTCCTTCTATTCCTATGTTGCAGTATTCTAGGTGAGGGAGTGTACCACAGCTTAAGAGGAGGAGAGGGTGGTGGTAGATGCAGAGGGTTCTACAAGACCCTGGAGGATTGCTCTGGCGAATCCTGCTCTAGCTCTGGAAACTTGATCCAATTTGTAATGCTTGGTGAAGGTGTGGACAGTGGCCCCAGGTGACTGCATCCAAAATGGATGCTGTATATTGGCTTTTCATGAAGGCCCTTGAGGTGGCCACAGCTCTAATGAATGTGCCTCAATTCCCATTAGGGGTTCCTTTCCATGGTGAGAGTAGCAGATGCAAATAGCTTTCCTGATCCAGCATGCAATGGTTTGCTTGGAGACCGTCTTGCCCAGGGCTCTGAGGTGGAAGAAGACAAAGCGCTGGTTAGTCTTTCTGATGGCCTTGGTCTTGTTCAGGTTGAATCTATGCTGCCTGCGCACACCCAGGGAGTGCAGTATCCTCTCCCCTTCATTAGTGGGTGAGGGAAAAAAGGTGGGCAGAGCTTGAAAGAGATCATTGACCACTTTAGGCATAAAGGAGGGGCGCAAGGACACCATGTCTTTGTGGAAGACGGTGTGGGGGGACAGGCCATTAGAGCCTGCAGTTCTGACACTCTTCTTGCTGAAGTGACAGCCACCAGAAGGACCATCTTCCATGTACACATCTGTAAGGAGGAAGGGCCAGGAAGGTTCAAAGGGATGTTGGGTTAATTTCTCTAAGATGGAGTTAAGGTCCCAAGGTGGAGGAATAGGTTTCCTAGGAAGTCTCATGTGCAAGACCCCTTTTAAGGAAGAGCTTTACGTTGAGCTTGGCCAGCAAGGGGGGTTCCAGGGGCAGGCAGGCTGATATGGCTGAGAGATTAACTTTTACCGAATAAGAAAGGTCATTTTTTTATCAACTGACACAAGTAGTTCAGAACCAGGGGAACCTTGGCGGAGCTGGGGTCCCTTTCCTTTTGCAGACACCATTTTGTAAATCTTACCCATTTAGTCAGGAAAGATTTTCTGGTGGTAGGTTTACTTGCCTCCCTTAGGGCTGAAGGCACGTCCTCCGAGTAGTGGTGTCTGAAAGGAATCAAAAGTTTATCACCCACAGAGTCAGATATAACATTTGTACCTGTGGGTGCAGGAGAGTTCCTTTGTCTTGTGACAGTAGGTCCACCTTGTAGGGTAACTTGAAGTGATTGTCCTTGGCTAGTTTGAGAAGTAGGGGGAACCAGTGCTGCCTTGCCCAGCAGGAAGTCACAAACAAGATTTTTTGGTTTGTCCTTCTGGATTTTCAGGACTTTCTGAATCAGTGGGAATGGGGGGGGGGGGGGGGTTGGCATAAAGGAACTTCCCCTCCCAAGAGATGCTGAAAGTGTCCACTTTCCATGCTACAGGGGAGTGGGTTTTTGAGCAGAAGCTCTGTAGTTGCCTGTTCTGAGGGGAGGCAAAGAGGTCTATTTGTGGGGCACCCCATCAGTGGACTATGTCTAAGACCACCTCCCTGTTCAGCATCCATTCATGTTGAGGCGAAGAGGTCCTGCTCAAAAGGTCTGCTTGGTGGTTGTCCTGTGAGGGGATGTAGACCGCCTACAGGACTAAGCTGAGCTGGGAGGCCAAGTCCCACATCAGCAGGGATAGACTGCACAGCTGATAGGTGTTTGTTCCTCCCGGCTTACTGAGGTACCACATCACCGTGGTGTTGTCCGTGACAATCTGGAGCACCCTTGAAACCAGAAGGGGGGGTGAAGGTCTGTAGAGCCAAGAAAACTGCTGTCATTTCCCTGATATTGATGTGTTTTGCCTGAAGAGAGGGAGGCCACTTCCCCTGAATCTTGTAAGAGGCCAGAATTGCTCCAGAATTGCTCCCCAACCTGAATCTGAGGCATCTGTATGCATAACTTGGGTTGGGGGCTGTAGTGGGAGCCCTGGGTTCAATTTCACTTGCTGGAGCCACCAGTTGCTTTCTGTTTTCAAAAAGGGAAGGAGGGGGATGGGCCTGCTCTAGGGGATGTAGGTGCTGGGAACAGGTGTTTTTCAGGAACCACTGCAACTTGCGCATGTGCATTCTTGCCAGAGGTAGCATGGGGATAGTTGCTGCCATCAAACCCAGGAGACAAAGAAAATGCCTTGCCGTCACCTTTCAGGATAGTACAGCTTCCTGAAAGTGGGAAGTTAAAGACAGAACCTTGTCCTGAGGTAAAAAGGCCTTCATTGTGTCTGTTCTGATTCTGTAGCCGAGGAAAATCTTGTCCTGGCTTGGGATCAGAGAGGATTTGGGGATGTTGACGGTGAATCCTAGGTTCTGCAGAAGGGACATAGTGAAATGTAGATGGTTTAGTAGAGCATCCCTGGACTCTGCCAGAATCAGGATGTCGTCCAGATAAGGGTAAATTTGTATCCCTTGAGTTCTGCAGAAGGCAATGGTTGGGTGGGGCCAGGCACTTTGTAAAGACCCTGGGGGCCATGGATAAACCAAAGGAAAAGGCCATAAATTGGAAATGAGAGCTAGGGCCAGAGAAACACAGGAATTGTCTGTGTGAACCCCTGATGGGTATGTGCAGGTAGGCTTCCTTTAGGTCTAGAGTGACCATGAAGGCCTTGGCTGGAATGACAGCCAGTAAGGTTGGGGGGGGGGGGGTATTTTGAAGGAGGGTATCTGAAAACGTAGGTTTAGAAAGGACAGATCTAAGATGGTTCTCCAGGGGCCATCTTTTTTGGGGACCAGGAGGAGATGGGAGTAAAACCCTTTTCCTTCTTGTCCTGGAGGAACGGGCTATATGGTGACTAGTTGTAGAAGATCTGCCAGAACTTGTGGTGTGAAATAGGCCTGGTTTTTGGGGACAGAAGGGATGCCTCTTCTGGGTGGCTTCTCTCTCCAGGATAGGAAGTACCCTTTTTGGATAATGGTTAAGACACACTGGTCTGAAGTGATGGATTGTCAAAGGGGGAGACAGTGGGAAAGGCGGGCTGAGAGGGGGAGGTGGGCAAGGCAGTCACGCATTACTGGGGCCTCCTCTGTCCTGAAAGGGCTGTCTGGGTTGCTGTGGCAGAGCAGAGGATCTAGAGTTAGTAGGTTTTCTTGCCCCTCTCCTAGACCTGGAAGAGGAGGGCTGTGGAGTACGTATTACAAATGTGGCTTTAGCAGGGTAATTCCTGCAATACTTTGGTAAAAGTGACACCAGCAGGTGCTTATGTCCTGGAGCGCTTTGCTTTTTTCTTGTAGATTTTGGTCAGCGGATTGTTTTCCAAACAGCACATTGTGGTCCAAAGGGGCATCCAGGATTTTAGCCTTGATGTCCTCGGGGAGGTTCTGGAGTCTTAGCCATGAGTACCTCCTGAGGGCTGAAGCAGATACTGCAGACCTGGCGGATGCTTCTGCAGCATCGTAGCCGCACCTTATGGAGTGCCTGGCTGCCTGTTGGGCCAAGGAAAGTTTGGATGAGATGTCCGTCTTGCTGGGACTGTCAGGCAAGGAAGCTAGCATAGAGGAGACTTGAGAGACCAAGTCTAATGCATACTTGGTCATGTGGGTCTGATAATTTATGCTTCTAAAAGCCAAAGTAGAAGTGTACACCTTCTTTCCCCATCCTATCCATGTACTTACTGTCTTTGTCAGTGGGTAGTAGGGAGGCAGAAGGCAGCAGTCTGGATTGCTTATCTGCTGTGGTGGCAAAGATAGCTGGGTCCACCAATGGTGACTTAACTACGTTTGTGGTCCTCTGGTACTTTATAGAAGTGGTCAGGATGCTTAGAGGCTGGAGGTTGGGAGTCACGGGACTTAGAGGCCGCACTGAAGGCAACCAAGTAAGCAGGCAGAACAGGGGGAACTGCTGAAGGGGAGGGCGATTCCACTTGCAGCAGTTCAAAGTACCTTTTTGGGTGTCAGTCATTTGGGAAGTGTCCCATTTAAAGTAATCCTTCATATTGGTGATGGTCTCACCAAAAGTAATGTCCTCAGGGGGGAAGAGTCCCCCTCCACAGATTCCTCATCCGGAGAGTAATATTCCTGGGGGGGGGGGGGGGGGTCTGGAAAACATAAGAAATGGACTCCTTTGATGGAGACACAAGAGTAATGTTCTTCTTTCCTGACCTGAGGGGTTATGGATGGGAGGGAAGACGCAGAGACAGGCCTAGGGCTCAGAAGAGGCAGGGTGGAAGTGGCTGAGACTGAAGGCCTAAGGGCCATGAAGGCCTGCATGAGAGAGGAAGTGAAGGCCTGCCAATCCGGTGTGACGTCTGAAGAGGAGATATGCTTAGTTTTCTGCTTCTTTTTGGCTGGAGAGGAAGTAGAGTGGCCTGGCTTCGGGTCTGGAGATTAGCGTACCCAAAGTCTGGATCCCTGACGGTGGTACCACCAAAACTGGTTCCCCCTCTATCTCGACGGGTGTCGATGTCAGAGTGAGCTCCAAGGACGTGCTGGTCATCAGTTGTGAAACGGCTTCCTCGAGGGACATCACTGCAGTCGACAGGTCCTCCAAGCGTGCCTCAACCCCTAGATCAGCAACTGGCACTGCGCCGGCAAGAGGAGTGGCAGGCAAAGAAAGTCTTGGAAACTTGGCTTTCTTGTGCGACGGTTTAGGTGCGGCCTCCGATGCAGGATCCATTCTAAGGGCTAACCGTTTGAGGCGTTGGTTCTCGAGGTAGAGATTTAACGTGGCTAGATGGCTGCGCAAGGTATTCAGCGAATGGAGAGCAAAGGTTGCTGAACTAAACATGCACTTCCCATATCTATTCATAATCCTGGAGTCTCTGTTAGGAGGATGGACAGATGAAGTCTCAGACATTTCCTTCTTGACGGCTGCCACCACCACTATGGCATCAACCAGAACACCTTTAGTTAAGAATAATTTGTCAAGTGGGGCATAAATAAATTTATTAGGCTTCTAGGAACAGGCTCCATGGTATCCGGAGACTCCCAAGCCCTTCGCGAGACCAGCTGCATCAGCTCATCGAAGGGCGGAGACACCCAAGAGGTGGAGGGCTGAGAACAGAAAGCCTTCAGGAGAGCTGACTGATCCTCAGTAGGGCTTTTGGACTGCCAATCACCCCTCTGCCTAAGGATCTCAAGTATCTCAGCAAAGGAGATATCCTCAGAGGGGAACCGTGGGGACCCTTCTGACTCATCTAAGTCAGTATCTGATGTGAGAGACTCCTGTGGGGAGTCTAGGTGCTTCCTCTTGCATAATCTCTTCCTGGGAACCTCATCAGTGGGGGCCTCTGGTAAGGTCTCTGTAGAACAAGGGCCACCCATTGGGGCTGCCCAAGGCTATGGGTCTCTACACTTAGGACGTGTGATTCAGAAGCAGATACAGGCACTTTTGGGGAGGAAGAGGGCAGACCCGAGGTGGAGGATGTCCTAGGAGATGTGACTCTCCTCAATGCATCGAAAGCACCTCTGCTCCGATGCGAAGGAGCCGATGGATCCGAGGAAACCATCGACACCCCCGGCACCGGGACAGTAGACTACCAGCCCGAGGTAGGAGCAGAGCTCATCCGAGCAGAGGCCCCGAGAGGCAAAGTCGGAACTGACAAGACGGTCCAACTGTCCTCCCCGGACCCGACCAGAGAGTGTTAGCTCCTAGAGTCCTCGATAGACACCAAGAAAGTCAGAGTACACGGAGCCGAAGACACTGGAGCAGGCATCGGCTCAGAGGGTTCCACTAACATCAGGTCTGACTCCTCTGGCTCTGAAGGACCAGCATGACTCGGTGGAGGAATAGAAAGAGTCGGTGCAATGGTCTTCGGCTCTGAAGCCATTTGGGTCGAAACCGATAATATTTTGGCTAATGTCAGTGCCAACAACAGCTTCTGTACCACACGATCCATGTCCAGATCCGACAGGCTGACAGATAATCGAGAAGATCGTACCGAAGGTGGTACTGACTGGAGAATAGAACTCTTCAGCATTTCGGAGACCGGTTGCAAGACTGGGGACCGGCTCCGAAAGGAAAAGACTGTCAGCTCCGAGGGCAGTGGAGCCAAAGTCGATGACTTCTTTGATTTTTTTTGACTGGAACCATCCTGGTCACTCAAAGCTTCCTGAAATGAAGGCTTCAACAAGCCTCTATCAGTTTCCTCTTCCTTTCCTGCAGGACCCTAGAGGTGAAGGAATGACAAATGGCACAACTGTCTTGCAAATGCAGAGTCCCTAGACAACAAACAGTTAACGTGGTTGTCTGGAACTGACATTTTCTGGCCACACTTTGGGCACTTTTTGAACCCAGACTTGGGGTGCCTATCTTGATCAGCCATAGTGAAGATATAAAATATTTACTGTTACCACACAAAAACTACAACAGTAAATTTCACACAATGGAGAGGAAAGCCTTAATAAAAGCAGGCAAAAATACACACACACATAATATATGATACCACACAAGCAGACTAAAAACAGATAGCTGCTGAAAAACAACAACCTTACTTAAATCACAAATTTAAACAGTAGTAAAATGACTAAGCCTCATCTAAAAAAAGAAGGCTAGACAGACCACACAGAAGTCTAATTACCACAGCTATCTAAGAAATGTGACAAGGGTCACTAAATAACACAGCAAGCAATAACCTATCTATATAAAGTAAGGTTTATTGTACAAAGCCTTATATAAACAACTAAAGGCTAGACAGACCACACCTAGAAAAAGCTACTAATAACTAGGCGTAAAAGAGGCCAACTATAATTTTTTTAAGTAAACAGTAAATGGGAAGGGGAAAACACACCAAAAGCTATAAGAGCTTTATAAACAATGCTAACTAACTATCCTAGCAATCAAAAACTTCTTTAGAATTTTTTTGATGAAAAATTTGCTTATCTGGCCCGAGCTAAATCAGAACCTCCGATCTGTTGCAGCGGCAAACTAGATCTGAGGTAATTCACAGGTGCATCATGGTATAGGGACTTAGCATCGAGCTATTTGAAGACCTCAAGCTTTGCAACTGGCTGTATCGGACCAGAGGGATCAGCTCCGAACCCATCAGTAAAGAATGAATGACGAGATTGAACAACTTCACATCAGTAGTTTCCTGGTACTTCATATGACACTGGCAGTTCAAAGCTCTCATGGCAAGGGTAGCAGAGATATAGATTTTTTTTTTTTTTTTTACAAACCTAAGGCTCAGCTTTCCTTGTCCATAAGCAAAGGGCTTTTGGAAGAGCTAGCTTTTGCTCCTTTAGGGCCTGGAGTCACCACTTCAGGATTTGCCACAGAGTCTTAAAAAGGTGTTTGTGGGAACTAGACCCCTGTAACATCGATCAGGCTTACAATAGGCAGGGGGCAGAGACTCTCATTGCAAAGAAGAATCTAGGAAACATAATCTACCACCTCTAAGACTAGAGGAATGGCAAGGGGTTATGCTCCGGCAGATTATGAAATTCCCTAATCCTTTACTTGGATTGGAGGTGGTTCTGAGCTATCCATTTGATATGCTCCCTCAAAGCATGCAATGTCTCGCCAAAGGAAACCTCCTCAGGAAGGAGGCTGAGGAAAGGTTCTCCTCAGAGTCAGAATCCTCACAGGAAGCAATGGATGCACCCTCCTCAATGGTGGATCCATCCTGATCTAAATCATACTCTGTCAAAAGAATCAGAAAATTCCTGTGGTGGGGTATCCCTCTTTCTTTTGCCAGGGGATGTTTCAAGGGAGGGAGGAAGATGTAGGAAGATGTCTGGATCTGACCAAGGAAATGAAATCCTAGGCCAACCCCACTAGGTCTTGTCGGTAGGCCTGGGAGTGTGAGCCAGAAGGCCTAGGCTGAGGTAAATCGGAAGTAGCTTTTTTTTGTGAATGGCCTTACGGGTTTGGATTAGGGCCAACCTCCACACTAGCACCTAAATGAACACCCAAGTCTCAAGAATGGCAAGCCAAAACAATCTCACAACAATGAGAAAAGTAGACATCAGTTTTAGAGTAGATGTTTGAAGATGGAACCTGCCAAATGGTTCCAGAACCAGAAAACAAGCTAAGTCCTGCAGCTTGTATGCCTGCTGGTCCCCCTACTTCCTTACAAGTCCTCTGGCCTATTCTTGTTGGAGGCCATGCAGAATGCAGCCTGGGATGTTAGCAGGTCCCATGGATGCTGTGTTTTTGACCTTCGAGACGGTGTTTATGACCTGCTCTTTAGAGATGCAGGATAGAGAACAGGTGGTAAGGATGTCTTTGGGTAAGTGTGGTGGGAAAGGGAGATGAAGTTTTCACAAAAAAAACGGTCGGTTAATAGGTTAGCAATGTCCACAGGCTCAGTATATGTGGTATCATTAACTACCAGTTTGGTACAAATATGAGCTTTTCCTTTTGGGTTATGGATGTAACTAAAGAGGGCCTTACAGTTGTCCTTAGTTGAGGAAACTAATTTGGATTCATACTTGGCAATTGAGGATTTCACAAGAAGTCTTATTTGCTTGTTTTAGTGGACGAAAGAGTGTTTCCAGTTTGGGGCATGCTCCCTCTTACTAACAGCAGTTTCTTCCTCTTATTGTAAAGCCTGTTAATGGCAATTGTCTACCAGACAGGTTTGCACTTCCTTGAGGAGCTTGTTTTGATCCTATCAAGTACGCAAGAGTCAATGTAGTTGTTCAGGTGTTTGTATAAAGCATTTGTGTACAACTCGGCATAGCTGCCAGTTCCATCTGAAGAAGGAGGTGCAATGAAGCTATTTATATCATCCTGCAAGAGGTTATAACCTGCTTTGGTGAAGTTGTTTAGTTTGAGTTACCGGTGGGGGAGGGATCAGGTGTGATAGCAACTTCGAATGAGGAGGCATATCGAACTCTGAATGGGTCTCGATAGGGGCCTGTGCCACCACTTCAGTCATAGAAAGGGTCTATGAAGGTGTCTCACCTTCGGCAATCACAAGCATACGAGGACTGCCAAATGGTGAACAAGTGTCATCTGAGGTCCTAAATCTGAAGTGCTTTTCCTTTCTCCCTAGGAAGATCTACATCAGTTCGACTGGTGGACGATATGGTATGCAAATGCACCAATGACTCACTGAAATGTTTTAGCTAGAATCACAGTCATAGTCTTGATAGTTCTACTATTAAAGCAAACACAAAACCAACAGTTAGGAATGGCATGTTCTGGCAACAAACTCGTCACACAAAAGGAATGAAAGTCCTGGTGTGGTATTTGCTTGCCAAAGTGGAAACAGTTATTAACTTTCTTTGACATTATTGAAAAAGCACACGAAAAGTTCACCAACAGGGTACTTAGCTTTAGACAATCTTTCTCATATGTGAGCAGACCAACACTATGATTAGCAGTCTGCTTCGGGCTCAAGATGGCAAGTACGAACTGAGGTCAAGACACTGGCAGACTCCCTTTATACCCAAACGTAGTGACATCAGATAGCATACCCCCCAGCTTCAGAAAGAGGGGAAATATTCTCTGGTGGTCAAGCCAGCCAAGGGCTTCCACTGTGGGAAATCCCACAAGTCAGTACTGCAACTGTGAAACATGAAGAACATCAATGAGTCCCCAAGGATTAAGAAAAAACAGATGGATCAGGATACATCTGAAGACTTGCTACTTGATTCTCAAGTGAATATTAGGCTAACTGCCTTGAAGGGTCATTTTAGGCCTAGCCAATGACCTATTATCAGAATCAAACCCTGTACCTTGTGACTTTGAGGTAAAGACCTTAACCATTATGTCAAACTCACCAACTGTTTTTTTTTTTTTACTCATTCATAGGTATTTATTGCTATTCATGACTTCTAATGACAATGTGTACAAATCACAAATCCAAATAAAGAGAATACCAAATACGAACAGGGATCTTTGGAAGAATCCTAAGCAGAGTAAAAGTAATATACATCAGCCATGTATAGATTATTCCTACACACCAAACATACAAAACGCTTTAGAAAAATCATAAGCAAATATATTATATCTTTGTTTTCTAATTCTCCTTCTGGCCTCCCTCCTTTTTACCTAGGTGACTCCTTCGTGAACAAGCCCCAGAATACATTGTATAGAAAGGGACAAACCTCCCTGCTGAAACTAGTGGAAGTCGCTGCCCTCTAAAGTATAAAACAAGGTGGTTAAAGTAGTACTTATTACCTTAGGCTGGAAGTTGCCGTGTAGGATCCTCGGCTACCTTAGTTTCAGGTAATCCACCTGGATTTTACCCAATATTACTTCCCCAAGAAATACTGAACTTTCAGTGTCCTGCCTCCTAAAAACTCAGAATTATACTCAACATTTGGATAATTTCCTAAAAAATTGGATTAAAAATAAACCAAAAAGATAAGGAAAAAAAAAAAAATCTTTACAATTAGGCTATATACCCAGCTGAGCTTTACTTCCTGGGTTATAGTAGTGGACGGTTGTAGCCCTTCGTTAAGCCATACGCTCAGGCTCACTTCGCTCCCCTCCTGCCCCCATATCCCACCCCTACTACCTCTACATTTATAACCATAAAACCATGCCCTTCATCCCCAGGTCCAATCATATTAGCCTTCTATTCAATCACTCTCCCTATCACAGGAGATACATCTTATCCCACGCCCATCCACTACCGCCTCGTCTTTCTCTCCCTAACTTCTTACACATCCATTCCTTCAAAGGCACCTGTAAGTGCATCCTTGTGAACCATATCCCAAAAGTCCTTAAAGATGTGGTACCTTATGCTAACACCGCTCCTAATAACCTCCTATCTTACAACCTTATATGAAACCCAAACTTGTTTAGGGATCTCAGCTTCCAGGGCTGAGACCAACACTCCAGAAATTAATCTCCTGAACTTTTATCACACTCAAGGTACATGGGTGGACACTACTTCTTGCTCCATGCTTCCATACCCTCATACCTCAATAAATATCAACCTTAAACAGAAGCATACCTATAAAATTGTAAATAAATTCCTAAAGCTTATCTCCAAATTAAGACTAAATCTACTTAGACATGGGGACATACATCCTAACCCTGGTCCTGCCAATATTATCCAACAATCCCCTCTCTTCACGGACCTCAAAAACAATCCCATTACGGTACGCCCTACTAACTCACTTCTTACCTGCCATCTGAACATTAGAAGTATTAACAATAAGGTACATGAACTTCATGCAGTTATAGCTGACCTCTCCCCAGAGATCTTGTGCCTAACTGAAACATGGCTTAAACCATCCACTATGGACAATGAAATACTTATCCCTGGGTATAATATTTATAGGAAAGACCGAATCTCTAGAAAAGGAGGAAGGGTTGCCATACTCTATAAATCCAATCTAACCGTTTCTATCGATGTCAATCAACCACCTCAGATTAACAATGCTGAGATCCTTATTTCTAGGCTTCAAATCAATATTACTAAATTCATCTATATTATCTGTGTGTATATTCCCCCAGGTAAGAACGTAGATACTCTTGAAGCTACCTTACACTGGTTATCAAGTCACTTCCCTCAGGAAACCATAGTCCTTGGGGACTTTAATATAGACTGGACTTCCTGTTCCCCTCAAGCCCCCTCCACTCATATAAACCTACACTCCTTCACGCAAATCGTTAACACGCCCACTAGGATAAACAAATCTAACCAAAAAGAGAGTATACTTGATTGGGTGCTTATCAATAGTGATCCTAACCAATATACATCTGGTTCTCTCCCTGATAGCCTAAGTGACCACCACCTTACCTACATTATTAAGCACAAAATAGCCATCCCAAAACATTCCACACTAAGATTAATTAGAAATAAAAAAAAATTTGACCCTACTAGATTTCAACTAGAATTAAACTCTTGCAACTGGACGATACTAAAATATTTACCCCTAGATGAAGCAGTGCAGTATTTCAACAAAAAATTCCTGGAAATTCTTAATTTTCATGCTCCTATTCAGTCTAGGAAGACTAAGACAGGAGATGTCCCGTGGCTCTCCAAAGAGACCAGGCAGAAAATTAATCTTAGAAATAAAACATGGTCGGTATGGCTGAAGCAATAAACTACCAGTTGATCAGATTAAATATAGACAACTTAGGAATGAAACCAAAAGACTAATCTTACTTGATAAAAGACAATACTATTGGAAACTGCAAACTGAGCATACAAACTGTCCACAAAAGTTCTGGGCGGGCTAAATAATCTTCTACACTCAGGACGCTCCACTACCCCTGTCCCTGCTACACTCATAGATAAACCATCGGACATGATCTCAAATAGTTTCAATTGCTTCTTCACTGAGACAATCCAAACCCTGTCTAATCAACTGCCACTTAACTCTCAAAGCCTTGATACTCCCACCTATAAAAACATTCCCCAATTTACCTTTCAGCCTGTAGCAACTTCTTTCATCTGTAAATTAATCAAAAAACTAAAACCTACCACACTCTCAGCTGATCAACTTCCAGCTGAATACTTGCAAAAATCAGCTGAAGCCATTGCCTACCCTGTGTCAATACTCATTAATCGGACCCTAACAGAGGCCAAAATCCCTGATATCTGGAAGGTATCCTATGTAATTCCTCTCCATAAAGGTGGCACTTCCACAGACCTCTCGAACTACAGGCCCATATCCATACTGTCCCCCCTAGCAAAATAATGGAAAAATGCGTGCAGAAACAGCTTATGCAACACTTACTTGACAATCACCTATTAGCTGACACTCAGCATGGTTTCCGACCTCTCCATAGCACTACCTCAGCCCTTCTTGTCTTCTCCAATACCATAAATACCTATCGTAATAACAATAATATCTCCTCAGCATTATTCTTGGATCTGTCCAAAGCCTTTGATATGGTGGACCATAAATTACTAATTGATACATTGCATTCATTTGGTCTGGACACTACTGCTATTCAATGGTTTAGATCCTACTTAAATGGTAGAAAACAAGCAGTTTTATGGCAGACCAAACTTTCTAACTTTCAACCCAATACTCTGGGAGTCCCACAAGGATCCATCCTAGGACCACTATTATTCTCAATCTTCATCAATGACCTGCACACAGTTGTATCAAATGCTAGTTGCATTCAATATGCAGATGATTCCACGCTGATTTGCTCTGGAACATCCCCTATAGAGTTACAATCTTTGACCCAAACTACTTTCAGCAAAGTAGAAAACTGGCTCTCTAGTCGCCGCCTGATACTTAATCCAAAAACAAAAATGTTACTGTTTTCACCGACACAAAGGTCAAGCCTCTCAACTTTACAATCCAAGCAAAGGACGGGACAATAATCTCTCCGGATCCCTCGACAAAATTATTAGGGGTAACTATAGATAACAACCTAAAATTTGATACTCATGTAAACCTAATGATTAAATCAATCAATAAGAAACTAGGTTCGCTATATAGAATAAAAAGCTTCTTGACCCCCAAGCTAAATCTGCCATTGCCCAAACCCATCTCCTCTCTACCCTACTGTACTCATCCCCCTTACTACATAATATTAATAAAACGATCATGAACAAGCTCACTATCTGTTATAATCACATTGCTAGGTTTGTTACTGGGTTACCATATAGAACCCACCACTGTACCAACTTAACCCAGCTTAACTGGCTTGAGCTACGAAACTAATTTCTTATAACCTACTAGTACTGACCCACAAAATTTTATATAACCCTGAATACCCTCCCTCACTCAAAAATTGATCTCCCCTTGCAATAACCCTCGACCACTGAGGTCATCCAGTCGCCTCCTTATACAAACAAGTAAAACTAATAACGCAGCTGGTGACTCTCTCCTTACCAACTCCAGAGGGAAAACTTGGAACAAACTCCTCCTGATATTACCTCACTCCCCTCTTTAAACCAATTTAAAACTAAACTAAAAGGCTACCTGGGGTCTGATATTACCTGCCATTGCTTTAACCCTGGCTAGCTATCTCTCTGAATATACTACTCCTAGATCCTGGTTATCTGAGTAATCCTTATTATAATAATTTGCTGTCATCATGTATAATTATTAAGTAAACTAACTAAATTTAAGCTATTAATTTACATATCATGTAATGACTAACCTCACCTTGCTTTAAATGTTTATGTTTTTTGTTACTTCTGTAAATGTCTCATATTGTCTTGCTTGGAGCTTTTCTCCCCGGGCCTCCGCTGTAAATGGACATGTATCCAGTCGGACTATCCCGGTTAACAAATGTAAAATAAAATAAAATAAATAAAATAAAATAGAAAACCGCGGACAGTTTAGTTACTTTAGTAAACAGAAGGTGTACCAACATTAACATGTAGAAATCCAAATAAAATGCACAAATCAAAATAGTACATAGAGTTATGGAATGTCATATGTACGTAAATCAAGCAAGTAATGAAAGCCAACTTCATCAATAGCTCGTAGTAATTTATCCAAGCCCGCTAGCTGTACAATAAAGGGTATCCTCCTCACACACTCAGAGAGTAGCAAAAACACACTCCCAACAGCTCACGAAGTATATATATATATATATATATATATATATATATATATATATATACACGTGATTCTGAAAAAGTCTAACAGACGAAAGCGCGCTCAATCTTGCATTGTTTTTATGGAGTTTCGGATGTTTTTTCAATAAATATTCTTTCTGGTAACTACGTGGTTCGTGATCATCTTAATATACTTCGTGAGCTGTTGGGAGTGTGTTTTTGCTACTCTCTGAGTGTGTGAGGAGGATACCCTTTATTGTACAGCTAGCGGGCTTGGATAAATTACTACAACTTCATCAATAAGCCACTATTCAATCTCCTATACTTCAAAGATTAGTTTTCACTGAGGAAAAGACTTGGACACAGTACTGCAGAATATCATGACCTACCCCCTCAAAGCCAAAAAAGGTTTTGCTCCCAAAATGCAGTCATAAACCTAGAAACCACCATATACTGAGAAATATACATGTTTTTAGTGTAACGGCCACAGTATAGAGAGCACAAAACCTGAAAACATATTTCTGTTTCAGCTGAAATCAACACATGGTGATGTTCTGGAGCCTTTTGCAGAAAACCAGTACAAAAGTTCTGTTGAAGCTGCACAGCATGGTAAGGAAAGTACAGTTGTGTACACTTACCATAAATGTAGATGTTCGAGTGTATTCACTATTGCAGTCATTACATTTGGGTAATCTGCTGGCAGGTTGCACTCAGTTGGCCTGAATTCCAAAGTCCTGGGTACTGCATCAGTTGCTGTCTACTCTTCCATGACGTCAGGTCATCAGGGGTATAAAACAAGCAGCTGACGCCATTTTCTTTAGTTTTTCTTGCCACAGATATCAGGTGCCCCCCAAATGGGTAGCAAAAATATATATATAAACTATATATACATGCAATACAAACTTTACCTTCATCTACAAGCAAATACACCACAAAGGTTGTAGAAGATAGTGAAGGAAAGAGGAACTCCAGAATAAAAGGGGGATGGCGGGCAGGTAACCTGGACTGCAACAGTGAATACACTCGAACATCTACATTTATGGCAAGTGTACACAACTGTACTATGTTCTGCATATTTCACTGCTGCAGTCATTACATCTGGGTAGAATCCCAAAGCTATGGATGGGAGGCTGGAGCTAAACTGCATTAGGGGGCGGCTAAAAGGCCCTGCAGAACTGCAGTGCCTGGACTTAGTAGAGACGCAAATGATAATGCTTTGTAAATGTGTAAACAGAACTCTAAGTAGCAGCCTCTAGAATGTCTTTGGTTGATACCCCTCTGAGAAAAGCTGCTGATGTAGCTGCAGCCCTGGTGGAATGAGACCGGATGCCCTTGGGTACGCCATGGTGTAAATAGCAGAACTGAATGCAGTAGCTTATCCACTTTGAAATAGTCTGCTTTGAAATAGCCTTTCCCTCTGATCCTGCAGCAAATGTCACTAGTAACTGCTCAGTTTTTCTTAGAGCTTTAGTCCTGCTCAAGTAGAGTCTTAGTTGTCTGTGTACGTCCAAGGAATGCAGAATCTGCTCCCCCTTGTTCCACGTATTTGGATAAAAAGTTGGCAGATGAATAGTTTGGTTAAGAGCCACACTGGAAACCACCTTAGGCATAAATGAAGGATTGGTCCTGAGGGACACCCTGTCTGGGTAAAATATGATAAAAGGCTCCACAGCCATGAGGGCCTGTAGCTCTGAGACCCTTCTTGCTGAAGTAATTGTCAGGAGCAGAGCTGTTTTCCATGATAAGAACTTTAGATCTGCAGTAGCAGCTGGTTCAAATGGAGTCAGGGTGAGCTTTTCCAACACATAATTGAGGTCCCATGCAGGAAATGGTGATCTTCTGGGAGGCCTTAAATTTTTGGCCCCTCTAAGATACTGCTTTAGTAAAGGATGAGAAAAGATTGGTGGCTCTGTGTTGTAATGAGCCGAGATGGCAGAGGCATGGATTTTTATTGATGAAAAAGATGGGCCTTTGTCAAGCATTGTAAAATCTGAGGAATATTTGGCTCTGCTGTGTCAGTTCCTTGTGCTTGGTTCCAAGCACAGAATCACTTCCATTTATCAGCATAAGATTTTCTAGTACTAGACCTTCTGGCTTACAAAATGACATCCATCACAGCTTTACTGAGAGGAGTTGTTTGAATAACTACATGATCAGCCCTGCTGCCAGGTTCAGTGTTTGGAGCTGATTGTGCAGGATCTGATTGTTTTGCTGGGACAGTAAGTGAGGTATTTGAGGCAAGTACCTAGCTGGGAATTGAGACATGTTCCTTAGGATTGGGTACCAGTATTGGCCGGGCCAGTCAGGGGCAATTAGTATCATCTTTGGTTTCTCTTGTCTGACTTTTAGTAGGACCTTGGGAAGAAGAGGCAGAGGAGGAAAGGCGTAAACTGATAGGTTTTTCCAACTGAAGGATAGGGAGTCCACTTTCCATGCTTGTCTTTGATAAGTCCTTATGCAGAATTTTTCCAGTTGATAATTCCGAGGAGAGGCAAATAGGTCTATGTCCAGGCTTCCCCATTTCTTTGTTATCATGCTGAAGACTTGTGGATCTAGTTTCCACTCGTGGGGGTCCATAAGGTTGCTGCTTAAATCGTCTGCCAGAGTATTTTGCTTTCCTGGCAGGAATTGAGCTTGAAGTTGTACTTGGTAAGTCAAGGCTGTGTCCCACAGTGACATGGCTAGTCTGCAAAGGGGGTATGAGTGCGTGCCCCCCTGCTTGTTTACATACCTCATAACCGTGGTGTTACTTCATCCAGGACAACTACTGATAAAGATGGATAAGTCCTTGAAAGCTGTCAGGGCATTTTGAACAGCTAACATCTCTTTTTGGCTGATATGCAGATGCATTTGTTTTGGGGTCCATATGCCCTGAATGCATCTTCCTGCCAGGTGGACCCCCATGCATAATCTGATGAGTCTGTTGTTAAGGTTTGGCTGGCAGGAGGGTAGAGTGAAAGCCCGTCCCATGTTTTGGTGACATGCCTTTGCCCACCATAGAAACTCCTGTTGTACGCAGGGAATGAGAGAAATCATTGTTTCCAGACTGTGACAATGTTGACTCCATAAACTTTTTAGGTACCACTGTAGTTTCCTCATATGCAGTCTTGCACATGGAATCAGTAGAATGCAGGATGCCACGAACCCCAAAGCCTGCAGAGTTTATCTTGCAGATAAACTGGGTTTTTGTTGCCATCAGTTTGAAGTAAGTAGTCAGTTGCCTTTGTTTGTCTGGTGTGAGGAAAGCCATCTGGACAGTTGTATTCAAGCTTGCACCCAGGAATGCTATCTTTTGAGAAGGTACCAGTTGTGATTTATTTTCGTTTACTGTGTACCTTAGGCATGTTAGAAGCCTTTTCACAAATGCCAGATGCTGAAGAAGAATATCCTTGTTCTCTGCTTAAATGAGATAGTCGTCCAAGTAAGGATATATCTGTATACTTCTTTGTCTGCAAAATGCAATTACTGGTGCCAGGCACTTTGTAAAGACCCTGGGCGCAGTAGATAAGCCAAAGGGCAGTGCAGAGAATTGGTAATGCATAAAGCCAACCATGAAACGGAGGTATCTTCTGCACGATTCCCTTATTGGGATATGCAGGTATGCCCCTTTTAGGTCTAATATCACCCAGCCAAGCGTTCTTGCCCAGTATGGGCTGAAGCTGCCGCAAAGTTAGCATTTTGAATTTTGGAATGTCCAGGTATGTGTTCAAAATTGATAAATCCAGTATTGGGTGCCAGGCCTTGTCTTTTCTGGGTACCAAGAACAGTCTTGAATAAAAACCTTGTCCTTTTTCCTGTTCTGGTACTGGCTGAATAGCCCCATATCCATGAGGGACGTAACCTGTTTCTGTGCCTCTGCCCATTGATTTTTTGGCAGATCTGGCCAACCGTTTGCAACTGGCAGAGTGTGGAAGTGGAATCTGTATCCCTGAGATACTATGTTTAACACCCACTTGTCCTGGGTTATTAACTGCCAATTTTGAGCATAAAGTGCTAATTTTCCCCCTAAGAGTGCTGCCAAAAGATAAGTGCTTGGTGATGGAAGAGGGAGGTCACTTAGACTGTTTACTGTAGGGTTGCGCTTTATTTCCTCCAGATTTGGAGGTAGAAGCACCCCACTGTTTTGACCTATAAGAATCCTGTGACTGGTATCTAGAACCTTTAGGGCACCCGGATTTGCCCCTTTGAGTTCTGTCGGACACAGGAAAGGGCCAATTTTTTGTAGGTCAGTGTCTACTGAATCTTGGTGGCTGCACTTGTAAGAAGTCTTTTACAGTTTGCATAGACTTAGCTTTGTCTTCCACTTTCTTTAAAACCTCTTCTGCCTTGATACCAAA
The DNA here is from genome assembly GCF_019279795.1 of Protopterus annectens. Classification (NCBI taxonomy): domain Eukaryota; kingdom Metazoa; phylum Chordata; order Ceratodontiformes; family Protopteridae; genus Protopterus; species Protopterus annectens. The sequence goes on along the minus strand of NC_056736.1, from coordinate 713,998,448 downwards.
CAGAGTATCATGCTGTAAAGGTGCATCCAGCAATTTAGCTTTAACATGATCAGGCAAATTTTGCTCTTTTAGCCAGGCATGCCTCGTAATCACAGATCTAGTAACTGCGGCCCTGCAGGAGACATCTAAGGAATCAAAACCACATTGCAAAGTATGCTTTCCAACTTGTTCTGCTGCATGCAATAATTCCTGCAATTCTTTATTTTCTGCACATTCAGAAATCAACATCATTTTCTGCTTCAGCAATCCCATAACATGTTGTTGATACTTGAGCATATGAAACTGGCAGTTTAAAGCCCTAATTGCCAAGGTTGCAGATGTATAAACCTTCTTTCCCCCATTTATCCAGTGCCCTTGAATCTCTGTCAGAGGGGGTAGGATTTTTTGCTGTTGAGGCCTTAACACCTTTTGGACCCTGTGAAATAGTTTCAGGGTCAGCAGCAGGGTTTCTAAATAAAAATTTGTGTGAATCAGGAACCCTGTAATATCTGTCTGGCTTGCTAGGAGCCGGAGGTAAGGAGTCTGGAGTCAAGCTTGACTCCAAAAACACATCATCCACAATGTCTATAACAGGAGGTATGGCTAAAGGCCTATGCTGAGGGAGAAGGAAATCCATGAGCCGCTTTTTTGATTCTGAGAAATCTTGACACTCCCAGCGAAAATGCTCCCTCAAAGTATGCAAGGTTTCTCCAAAGGAATAATCTTCAGGAGGAGATGCAGATGGGATTGATTCCTCTGCATCAGAATCCTCATAGGGTGGTATAAATAATTCCTGATCAGAAGAGGAATCTGAAGAAATAGAAACCTGATTCATATTCAGTGTCTTGCCGCCTAGGCCTCTTATCAGGAGGGGGTTGGGAACCCCTGATCAAGGTAATTAGGTCTTCAGCCATTTTGATCATCTGTTTTTTTGGGCATAGAGGCCTGTGGACATGGCTCATATGTCAGTTTTTTTGCTTTAGAAGTTGCTTTTGTCTTTGATTTTGAAGCTGGCGTTGGTTTTATATAAAAATGCTGTGGCCTGAATACACCCTCAGAAGCCGGTGCCTGCTCAGTGGCTCCAGACCCATCCGAGGGAGAGACATCCGCGGGTACAATACTTTGAGAATCTCACTGCGTGCCTGACTCCACATGGGTCTCAGTAGGGGCCTGCGACTCAAAAGTAGCAGGTATCAGGGGCTGCAAAAGCGTCTCACTGCGTACCGGCGACTGGTTTAGGAGAAACTTTGTCGTCGGTTTTGGACCTCGACGGTCTGTCTCTGTCCTTTTCTTTGCGTTTTTTGTGTACTCCGGTAGTCGGATTGCTATCTGACGACATTTCAGGATAGTTAAATCTGTTTCCAAAATATTTTGAAGCAAAGATATACCGACGCTTAACAGTGCGTTGGTTAAATCTAGCACAAAACCGACAGCTAGACACGTTATGATCAGGGACTAGGCAAGGAATACAGTATAAATGGAAATCCTTATGAGGTATTTGCTTCCCACAAGTAATGCAATTACTATATTTTTCTAACATCGGTATGGTGCAAGAAAAAAAGTTTCCCCAACAGGATACTTAGCTTTAGTGAAGACTTTGGTTCTGAAACTCGAATTCGAAAATTTCAGGAGTCGGCCGACCGGCACTTGCGAACTGCTTCTGCTTCGGGCACCACGCGGCAAGAAAGACTAAAGAAAATGGCGTTGGCTGCTTGTTTTATACCCCTGACAACCTGACATCATGGAAGAGGAGACAGCAACCGACACAGGACCCAAGACTTTGGAATTCAGGCCGACTGAGGGCAACCTGCCAACAGATTACCCAAATGTAATGACTGCAACAGTGAAACACGAAGAACATCAGGATACAGTGGCAACTCTGACGCAGGCAATGTTGCAGAGTGCTGTTCCCATGTGATAGAGCAGCAAATGAAGCCGGGTGCATCTGAAGAGGATACATCACAGAAAGATGTTCTGGAACTTTCTTTAGAATACCCGCAGGAAATGGAGATCAAAGAAGGTGCTCTCAGTCTAGGAGAAAATAACCTGAGAGAGGAGCTGCTTGATGAGATGAATAGAGATATTAAGATCGATGAAATAAATGGATTACATAAAGTATAGAAGACCCAAAATGTTAGAAGTTTAGTAAAACAGAAATTAGGACTATTAAGAGAAATTACTGTAATACAACAGCAATAAATAGGATGCATTAGTCAAAGCTACTCTCAAATTTAACAAAACTTTTACCACTATACAGAACAGACATGCTCCCATCAGGAGAAAACAGTTAAACTTCATACAGTACAGTAACATGGCTAAAAAACAGTAAGCAACTAATGGTGCTTAGAGACAAGGCCTGGAAGACATGGCACACAAGCAAATCCCAGGGAACACTTCTATAGTACAGACGGATAGAAAAAAACATAGTAGAAGTCTTCCCAAAAAACTCCAGTACTTCAACTTACAGCATGCACACCAAAATAATCCTAAAAAGTGATGGTAATCGTCCCATAGCTATTAAATCCAGGACAAAGTCGACAACCCACTCCCTCCCCCAGATGACACTTCAAGTCAGTACCTAATAACTTTAACAAATACTTCTTTCAAGCTGCTGCTTCACCTATCAAAGGCAGCCCCACCATCAAAAGAACCCACCTCTACCCAAAAAAAACCTATGGAAGCCCACGTCAATGAAACCTGGCCCTACCTCCACCATAAGAACATATCTTCTAAAATGAAAAACTACCTACCTCCTGAATTTCTGAAAACTGCAGGTGAGGCTCTGTTCTATCCAACAGCTATACTAATAAACAGATCTATTCTAGAATCCCATGTCAATTTGGAAAAAGGCAAACATACTTCATAAAGGGGACCCTTTGCTGTATATTCCAACTTCAAACCAACTGCCATTCTGTCACCATTGTCTAAAATATAAGAAAGGCACATTCATTCCTCATTACTGCAGTATCTAACCATAAATAATCTTCTCCGCATCACCATTACTAACTTATTTTGCTGATGCCATTAATAAAAACAGAAATACTGGAAAGCTAGTATAGTCCTTATTCTTAGACCTGTCCAAGGCAATTGGTATAGTCTCTTTCACCATAAACTAACATCTCCCCCTCAGGTCACTCCCCTCTGCTCGTTCCTGGTTTAACAGCTACCTAGCAGACCAGTTCCAAGCAGTGAAGTGGCAGCAAGAATCTTCATCATTTCTATACATTACTGCAGGAGTGCCCCAAGGTTCCCATCCTTGGATCCCTCCTGTTCAATATATATTTATAAATGATGGACACATTGCTTCCAAGTCTACTACTCTTATACAATATGCAGATGACTCCACTCGCCTGCACGGCTTCTAACATACAAAAAAATCAAGAAATTACTGAAGAATCCCTTATGTCCACAGAATCCTGGCTAAATGACTGACGACTCCTACTAACCCCTCAACCCACAAAAAAACTACTTTTGACCCTTAAAACATTCTCCTACAGTAAAACTCTTTCACAGGTAGGTACTAAGTTATCAGCCGAAGGGCCTAACTAAGCCTAACCAACAAGATTCCCTGGCTTACGCCACCCAAGAAAGTTAATTTCCTGTGACACTGTCGAGCAGAGCCACAGAAGTGATCCCTGGGGTGTATTTCCTTATTTCCCATCCACTCGAGATTTTTCTTGAAGACTGCTAATGAGGAACTCTGCTTGACATAGATGGGTAGCTTGTTTCAGAGTATAGGAAGTCTCTGGGACAGAAATCTATTCCTCCAGCATGTCCTGTTTATTGTGGTGACAAGGTTTAGATCCCTAGAACGTGTAGCTCGGAGGGATAGGGATTTCTTTAGGTGTAGCATGTCCAACAGCTCTGGGTTTAACACAGCTTTATAAGTTAGGCAGATATCTCCTCGGAGTAGGCAATATGCTACAGAGTAAATCTGGAATTTTCTGAGACGGTCATGGTAGGGCATCTGTTTGAGGCCAGTACTCCTTTGTGAGGTACTTTTGTGGCCTTTCCAGCTGCTGCAGATGTCTTGTGAGGTACATTCCAAAAAGGGCATTGTACTCTATAATGTGTCCAATGAGTGCCGAGTAGAAGGAAACAATGACCTCTTTTTTTCCTGGATGAGAACCCTTTTGTGATGAGGTGTGCCACATAGAAGGATTTCCTGACTACTGTGGCGATATGATTATCAAAGGAGAGACTACTGTCCACCTCGGTCCCAAGGTCTCTTATCACACATTTGGCATTAAGTAGACTGCTGTTTATGTGGTAGTTCATGGGTACAGAGTTTTTACCAAAGGGGATGGCAATTCACTTTTTGGCATTGAGCTTGAGGCCATGCCACTGACACCAGGGCATCTGTCTCAGTGAGGTCCTTCTGTAGGATGTCCAAATAATGTGGGGACTCTACTATGGCTCCTAGTTTGCAGTCATCTGCGAACTTCGTTAACCAGAGGTCTTCTGTGTTAGTCTGTACTTCAGAAAAGTAGATACCAAACAGGAGAGGTCCCAGGACTGAACCCTGTGGTACTCCACTTGTCACTGATTTGAAGTCAGATTTGGAGTCTGCAACTTTTTCAGTGTGGGTTCTGTCAGTGAGCCAGTTGGCAACCCATCTTGTGACGTAGGGATTTATACATAGTTTAGTGAGTTTAGCTATAATTCCAGAATGGAGGATGGTGTTGAAAGCCTTGGTGAGGTCAAGATAGGCTGTGTGAACCACCTTACCCTCGTCTAAGGCTTTGGTGACTGCCTCAAAGAAGGTGATCAGGTTCAGAAGGCATGATCTGCCTTTCACAAACCCGAACTGGGTGGGGTCCAGAGTTTGAAAGTTACCAATGTCTTTGTTTATGAGTTCCACTATGATATGTTCCATGGCCTTACAGACCAGGCTCGTCAGGCAATAGGTCCCAAGATCAGTGGTGGCTCCTCCTTTGTGGAGTGGGATAACTGTTGCTGTGCACCATTCAGTGGGCACAAAGCCTGACGTGAGACTATGACTGAACATGATGATTAGGTGGGGAGCCAGTTCATTCTGAAGTTCATGTAAAATGCAGCCTGGGATGTTGTCTGGTCACACGGATGCTGTGTTTTTGGTTTTAGAGAGTGCAGCTTTTACCTGAGTAGATGTGATTACAGGGACTCTGCATTCTTACTGTATAGATATGGACCCTTTAGGGGGTGAGAGAGGGGCAAAGTTAGCACTGGACCTATCTGCCAGATGTTGGCAATATCAGTTGGTTCTGTAATTTTCGTGCCATTGTGCTGTAACTCAGAGCAGATCTGGGTGTTGCCATTGAGATTCTTAACATAGCTACAGAATGCTTTGTGGTTGTCCCTAGAATCAGTGGCGATTTTGTTTTCGTAGCTAGCTTTGGAGGATCTTATAAGGGATCTCAGCTTCTTACTGAGGCTGACCAGGGAGCTCCTCCACTCATGAGATTTTACTCTCTTTTGCAACAGTTTCTTCCTTCTGTTGTAGAGTTTGTTTATGGCAGGGGACCACCAGATTGGCTTCCTTTTTTTGGAGGATAGCGTCTTGGTTCCGTTTGGGATAGTACGATCCATGCACTTGTGTAAGTGCTTATAGAGTGCATTTGTGTAGGCTTCAGCAGTCGTAACTGCAGTGTCGATCTGCATGGGTGTCATGAAATTCGCCACTTCTGTCTTAAGAAGCATGAAGTTGGCTTTGGAGAAATGTTTTACTGTGATTTCCTTAATGGTGGGTGGGGGTGGGATGCGGATATTTAGGGTGATTAGTTTATGGTCGGATCTGACCAATGAGGAACTGACTTCAGGTGTGGAACACCGGTCACTCGTGTTGGTAATGACTAGATCTAAGACATTGTTGCCCCTGGTGGGGGTGTGGATAAGCTGATCCAGGGCATTGGAATTTATGAATTCCAGAAAGCGTTGAGCAAAGGAGTTGGTACACGAGTAGTTTTCAGAGTTAATGGTGGGGTAGTTGAAATTGCCCATTATTAGGGTGTTTGGTTGAACCCAAATATTTTCCAGTATATCAAGAAATGAGGAGTGGGAATCCTGGGGTATGGTGGGGGATCTGTAGCAAGCTACAATTTGGATTGCAGTTTTGCTCAGAGTTAGTTGCACTTGGATAACCTCAGATGCATTATGCTGCACAACTAGCCTGGAGGTGTGGCTATCCTTAATGAATAAGGGACACACCTCCGCCTTTGGTGTTCTGGTCTAGTTTAAATGTCCGAAAAGTGTGATATGAGTTATAGTCTGGTAATGCAGGTTGCTCTCTAGAGCCTTGAACAAGACCTCAGTCACTGCACAGACATCGAAGTTCTCCATTTTAAGGAGTGCCTCAAGTGAGTGCATTTTGAGATTTAGACTTCTAGCATTGAGTAGCATTACCTTCAGTTGTGGCTTGCCTATTCCAGTCACGGTGGTGAATTTGTCATTTGAACCTTGCCTAAAACAGGCACTACAGGTGCGGCAAGACCCTTAGCCAATATCCGGAATCCCAGGGGCGACAGGTGCAGGCCATCTCTGGCAAAGCATTGTGGTCTGTCGACTATGTCGTCCCAGCCAGACAGATACTTGATCCCCTTAGAATGACACCAGAAGCTTAGCCAATTGTTGAAGTCAATCATTTTGTCATTGCACTGTGGTATCATTCTGGGTGATGGCAGGATGCTACTCAGGGCAAGAGTCATACCTGCCTGGGCTACAAGATCGGAGAGCTCTTCCATGTCTCTTTTCATGTAGTTCAGGGAGGTAAGTCTCAGGTCGTTCACACCAACATGGACAATGACAGAGTCATATTTGTACTTGTGGACTGACCCGAGTGTGTGGGTTATGTTTCAAAATGATTTCATTAAAAGACACTCTGATGGAACAGGTCACCAACATTAAACGCTTAGGTGTAACCATTGATGACAACATGAAATTTGACCTACATTTCCAAACTGTTATTAAAAAAACACCAAATGTTTGGCCTCTTATATAAAAAAAAAAAAAAAACTCCACCTGACAGACCAGAAACACCATAGCTAAAGCCCATCTCCTAACCTACCCTACACTGTATATGCCTCCCCACCTTTACTAACCTATAAACTTTCACACAAACAAAAGTGGAACAGTGCTACAATAAAATAGCTCGCATTGCTGCAAATCTCCCCTTTACATTTCATCACTGTTCTGTCCTTAAACAACTAAATAGGACTGAAAGTACAGTTGTGTACACTTGCCACAAATGTAGATGTTCGAGTGTATTCACTGTTGCAGTCACTACATTTGGGTTATCTGCCTGCAGGTAGCCCTCAGCCAGCCTGAATATCAAAGTCTTCGGTTCCTGCGTCGGATGCGGACTCTTCTTCCATGACGTAAGGGGTATAAAACATGCAGCCGACGCCATTACATCAGTTTTTCTTGCCACAGATGTCAGGTGCCTCCATAATGGGAAACAATTATATGTTAGGTTACACCTCCAACAAAAAGAAAATACACCACAAAGCTTAAATACACCAAACAAGAAAGGTATATCCAAGAGAAATCAGGGGACTGGAGGGAGGGTAACCAGGACTGCAACAGTAAATACACTCAAACATCTACATTTATGGTAAGTGTACACAACTGTACTATGTTTTTCGTGTTTCACTGTTGCAGTCATTACATTTGGGTTGATTCCCAAAGCTAAGGAAGGGAGAAGTAAGTTAGAGAGCATTAGGACCAGCTATTAAGCCCTGTAAGACTGCAGTGGCAAAACCAGCTCTGGATTTAGAAAAAATAGACATGTGGTAATGCTTGGTGAAGGTATGTACAGAACTCCAGGCAGCAGCTTCTAGGATGTCCCTTGTAGGGACAACTCTAAAAAAAGGCTGTAGAGGTAGATGCAGCCCTGGTGGAATGTGATCTTATCCCCTGTGGGGTAGGTTTCCATGGTGCTTATAGCAGAAATTAATGCAATGGGCTATCCACTTAGAAATGGTTTCCTTTGAAATGGCCTTCCCCTCTGCCCCTGCAGCAAAGCCAACTAAGCAGCTGTTCAGATTTTCTGAGAGGCTTAGTCCTGTCCAAACAAAATCTAAGTTGTCTGTGTACATCCAAAGAGTGCAGTATTCGTTCTCCTATGTTTTGTGGATTCGGGAAAAAAGTAGGCAAATGAATGGACTGATTAAGGGCCACACTAGACACCACCTTGGGCATAAAGGAAGGATTGGTCCTGAGGGAAACCCTGTCTGCATGGAAGATGATGAAGTGCTCCACTGCCATGCGCGCCTGTAATTCAGACACTCTTCTTGCTGAAATGATGGCTAGAAAGAAGGCTGTTTTCCAAGAAAGGAATTTCAACTCTGCAGTTGCAGCTGGCTCAAAAAGAGGTAGTGAGAGCTTTTCCAATACAAAGTTAAGGTCCCAGGCTGGAGTAGAGGTTCTCCTGGGTGGTCTTAAATTTTTGGCCCCTCTGAGGAATTGCTTTAGCAGGGGGTGAGAGAAGAGGGGTGGTTCAGTATTATTATGTGCTGAAATGGCCGAGGCATGAATTTTAATTGACGAGAAGGAAAGGCCCTTGTGGAGCATCTCTGTTAAGTACTGAAGAATATGCGGTAAGCTGGGCACCGCTGTGCCCATCCCCTGAGTCTGGCTCCAGGAACAGTATCTTTTCCACTTTTCAGCACAAGATTTTCTAGTACTAGGCCTCCTTGCCTCCAGAATAACATCTAGCACCTGCTTACTGAGGGATGCTATTGGACAGTTCAAGGAATTAGCCAGGCTGCAAGGTTCAGGGTTTGAAGCTGAGGGTGCAGAATCTGGCCCTCCTGCTAGGACAGCAGGGAAGGGGTCTGAGGCAGGTGCCATGGGTCCAGCAGTGTCATACTGCGCAAGAGGGGGTACCAGTGCTGGCATGGCCAGTCTGGTGCAATCAGTACTGTCCCTGGTTTGTCCTGTTTGATCTTTAGCAGAACCTTTGAGAGGAGAGGAAGAGGGGAAAGGCATAAACTGAGAGGCTTTCCTAGGTAAAGGACAGGGCATCCACTTTCCAAACTTGACTGTGGGAAGTCCTTGTGCAGAATTTGTCCAATTGGTAGATGTTATGTAGTCCTATCTCGCCTCCATTATTACGTGTGGGTTCGGAGCCGATCCTCAGCTCCGACTCGGCCACTTAGAAAGCCTGAAAACTTCTGATTGGCTCGTGGCTAATAGGTATCCCATGATGAATGCGCACATTCCCCAGACCTCGTTTTCCGCGTCTTCAGTTGGAAGCGTCTTTTGGTTGGCCGTGGCCAAGTGATTTAGTTCTTTATTATTCTGCTTGTTAGAAGTTTTTTAGCTTTGTGTGAAGGGCTTTTCTTATTGCTGATAGCCTTATTTGATACAGATTTGTGTCATATTAACCGGACTTGACTTTTTACTGGATTTGACTTATTTCTGCTATAAAATTCTTGGGCCTGTTGGCCTTTTGTGTTTCCTGTGAGTGTGTGTTTTTAGACTAAACCGTTTTACTTAGAGGTACTAGTCTGTTCCCTTTTCCTTTACACTAGGTTCATTTAAGTTAGAGAACCTAGCAAAACTTCCCTTTGTTGTTTGTTGTGAGAATTAGGGCTAGCTCTGTTTAAGTTAGAGGATCTAGTTCCTCTCTTGTTAAGCAAGTGTGTTGGTTGTTTCTTCAAATGCCTATATTGAGACTGCCATTATGTCTAAAAAAAGAGAGAGCATAAACAGTCAGGATTTAAAAAGTGTACTAAATGCTCTCAAAAAATGTCCATCACTGATGGACATAGCATCTGTGTGTACTGCTTAGGGGCCACACATCTTCAAGAGACTTGTCTCTTTTTGCCATTCCTTTAGTCCTAGAGTGCTCCAGGAACGGAAGAATAAGCTGATTCTAAAAGGCTTGTTAAAACCTTCCTTCGAGGAAGACCTAGCCAGTTTGTCCTCCTCTGCTAGATCGCATTCTTCTAGTAAAGACAAGGGCAAGACCTCAAAAAGGCCTTCTCCAGCCTCAACGTCCGTCTCTGAAGCTCCACAAAAGTTACCTAAATCGGAGATGGCCTCTGTCTCTTCAGCTCCACTGTCCTCGGAGCCGATCGAGATTCTGGACACGGACATTGCAGTATCGGCACCAAGTGCTTTGGTGCCGATCACTAGCAGTCCTCTTCGGAGCCGGTCTACAGACATTCCAACAGTCTCCCCTACTTTAAAATTGCCTATATTGCAAAGAGCGAGGTCTCCCAACACTGTCCTCCAGGAGCTTTTCTGAATAAGACACTGAGAGAGTGGTGCTCAGACTCCTTAAGTCGTAGGCCTTGCCAAACTTTTTATCGGCTCCGACCATTTCTGTCTCGGAGCCGACTCCTGTTACCGACCCTGCTCTTTTTCCTCCTCCAATCCAGATTGGGCTTTTGGAGCCGATGCTGTCGGTACCGACTATAGTGGTGTGCTCGGCTCCAGCACCCCGGGTGGTTGTCTCAGAGCAGAGCTCCACTCAGACACCGTCAATGCCATCCGAAGTGTCTAGGGTCCAAAGCTCTTCAGTTGGGCCCGAGTGGGACACTTGGAACCAAACCTCTTCGGTGCAGAGTCTTCCTCTTGGTGCGTCGGCCCGAGTGAGCTCGGAGCCTACATCATTCTCACAGCCGATTCCTTTAGAGCCATCGGCACCTACACTCTCCTCAGGAATCGGTCTTCATGAAGATGAGGAGCATGTTGGATAGTTCATCTGTACCACGTAGGAGTACAGATGCTATACTCCCCTCAAGCGCTGACTACGGTCTCAGCATCCTCTCTCCCCCGGGATGGTAGAAACCCACAGCCACAGGAACCCCATTTGGGTGGTTCCCGATCTTCCGAGACCTCCCCAGAAAACCCTGCTGAGGAGCCCCCTCAGAAGAGATCATGTAAGAGGAAGCATGTAGACTCCCCTGATGAGTCTGGCACACCTGATACTGACCTCGATGAATCAGAGGGGTCTTCGAAGTCATCCTCTGAAGATGTTACAGATATTTTGGAGATCCTCAGGCAGAGAGGCGGCTGGCCCACCGTTACCCCTTCTGATGAGGAGTCAGTGTACCTAAAGGCTTTTGGGTCTCAACCCTCAGCTTCATGGGTGTCTCCTCCATTTGATGAATTACTAGATCTTGTGAGTCAGAAAGCATGGCAGATTCCTGTTGCTGTAGAACCGGTCCCCAGGAGGCCGAATAAATTTCTCTCTGCACTAAAGACAAAGAGTTTTTATCCAAGGGTTTACCTGTTGATGCCATGGTGGTGGCGGCGGCCACTAAGAAGGAGCTAGCAGAGACGACTTCTATCCATCCAGCTAATAAGGAATCCCGAATGATGGATAGGTACGGGAAGCGTATCTTCTCTTCAGCGGCTTTTACACTCCGATCGCTGAACTATCACATTTTACGAGACTTCATAGATCTCTCCTAAAGGAGTTAGGAGATGATCTTCAGGGTACCTCTACTGAAACAGTCCCATGTAAAGTGTCGGGTCAGTTGGCTACCCTCACATCTATTGTTAACTCCTTTATGCGGCTGATCTCATACGCAGCTGATGGTGCAAGTAGGGTGGCGGGTTCAGGAGTCTCAATAAGGAGACTTTCCTGGGTGCGTCTATGCAACTTTGTTGAGCCTTTCAAGTTTACATTCACCAATACTCACGTGGACGGATCCTCTCTTTCTGGACCCAAGGTGAAAGATACCCTCACCAGGTGTGAGCAGGAAGGAAAGACTCTCTCTGCCGTAGGAGTCCATTTTACCGTTCCTTCTAGACCGTAGCCTAAAGGTCAGAAGAGTGGCAAAATGTGGTTCAAGGAATCACAGAGACCTTTCCAGGACACACAAGGTGATTCCTCCTTCAGAGGCAGGGGAGGGGGAAATAATGGTAGACATCGCCCTAGAGGCAGGGGAGACGCACAAAATTAGGGAAGTCACGATTCCTTTCATGACCATCCCTATCAGCGTTCCTGATGTGTAACCCGACTGTTAGTCTCTGGAGCTGGTCGGGGGTTGTCTGTCCTTGTACCCAGAAGCCTGGCTAAATCTCACTCAAGACAAGTGGGTACAAGACATTATTACCAGAGGTTACTCTTTACCCTTTTCCTTTCCACCACGCCTTCCCAAAAGGATCCCAGATGTACCACCCAATCACAGGGATCAAGCAGCTATAGAGCTAGAAAAGCTGCTATTAAAGAGAGTCATCCAAACGGTCCCAACAGACCAGACAGGATTCGGAACATACTCTAGGTTCTTTTTAGTTCCAAAAAGAAGAACAGGGGACTGGAGACCCATCCTAAACCTCAGCAGGTTAAACGAGCATGTAAAGAAGTCCAAGTTCCGAATGGTCACTCTACAATCCATACTCCCTTTGTTGGGTGACACAGCTGGATGTGCTCAATAGATCTCCAGGATGCCTACTACCACATAATGATGGACAAAGCATCAAAGCTTCCGGCTGGGAGCCAATCATTACCAGTCTCGGGTGCTGCCCTTTGGTCTCATCACAACCCCCTAGGTGTTCACCAAGTGCATGGCAGTAGTCACAGCTCATTTGCGGCATCAGGGAATCAAGTCTTTCCATACCTGGATGATTGGCTCCTGACCGCCACCACCAGGCATTGCCTAATTCAATCGAGAGATTCCACAATCAAGCTCTGTTCCCAGTTGGGAATCTCGATAAACTGGGAAAAATCCTCTACTTTGCCCACTCAGTCAATAACTTTTATAGGAGTAAACATAGACACAGTCGATATGACAGCCAGACTACCTACAGACAGAATACAGAATCTTGTGCAACAAATTTACAGGATACTTCCCCTTCGAAGAGTCAAAGCGAAGGTGGTGCTGCAGCTTCTCGGAACTATGGCGTCAACCATAACCTTGGTACCTTTAGCAAGACTACATTTAAGAATACTACAATGACTCCTGTCATCCCAGTGGTCATTTCAGCAGTTGCCTCTACATCATCAGATCCTGATTACAGACTCTTGCAAAAAGGACCTACGCTGGTGGATTCAACCAGGTCATCTTACCACAGGGACTCCCTTTGTACCGCACCAATCCGTTGCCACTGTGACCACGGATGCCTCTCAGATAGGGGGGGGGGGAGAGCATTACCTTGGCAGGACTCTCCAAGGCACATGGCAAGAGCAGGAGGCCCATCTGCATATCAATGTCCTAGAGATGAGAGCGGTGCTTCTAGCGTTGCAAGCACTTCACGACTTTCTCCCTCTAGGGACGATAGCTATCCAGACCGGCATGTCGGTTGTCTGGTATCTAAACAAACAAGGGGGGACCAGATCATACCCCTTATGTCAAGAGGCCATGCGAGTTTGGAATTGGGCGATTTCTTCCCAACGCTTTCTCAATGCAACACACATCCCGGGGTCTTTCAACATGATAGCGGACAAGCTAAGCAGGGCAATATTGTTACCTCACGAATGGTCCTTGAACCAGAAAATAGCCAGTATGATCTTCCACAAGTGGGGACAACCCTGCTGCGACCTCTCTGCCAGTCCCATCAACACCAAATGCAGCACCTTTTTCTCTCTCATCACCCCTCCGGGAGAGTCTCCAAGAGATGCACTAGTCCACGATTGGCCCCCGGGTCTCCTTTATTCTTTTCCTCCTTTTCCACTCATCCCCAAGGTCATACAGAAAGCAATGCTCTTGGGAAGCAAGATGATCCTCATCACTCCTTACTGGCCTCGTCAGATTTGGTTCCCTTTTCTTGAGCCTCACCTGTTGGACTGCCCATGGACTCTGGACCCAGTGCCAGACCTCCTGACACACGTCAGGTTCTCTTCACCCCAGTCTCCACACACTCAAACTGATAGCATGGCTGCTCCAGTTCCGTCACTAGTCAGGCTTCATGACTTGTCTCCAGCTGTAACTCATATTACCTCTTCTCACAAGCCTTCGACCAGAAACTTGTATCATAATAAACGGAAGAGATTTTCCATATGGGCACACAATAGAGAAGTTGATCCATTTACAGCTCCCATTACTATTGTTCTAGAGTTTCTTTCAGAACTCTTTCACCATGGTTCAGCGGCTGCTACACCCAAAGTTCAACTAGCAGCAATATCTAATTTTCATGTGGGGATTAATAATTCCAGTCGTATGTCTCACAAACTGTGCAAATCCTTTCTTAAGGGTTCCATGATGTTAAGACCTCTTGTGCAAGACCCTGTTCCTCCTTGGGACCTGAATCTAGTTCTGTCTAGACTTACTCTGCCACCCTTTGAACCAGCCCACAGTTGTCAGTTGAAATTTCTGTCTTGGAAGACTCTTTTTCTGGTAGCAATAACCTCAGCCAGGCAAGTTTCTGAATTACAGGCTCTGTCTGTTAAACCTCTATATTTAATTTTTCACAAAGAAAGGGTCTCTCTCCGGACCAATCCTTCTTTTATTCCTAAAGTTTATTCTCAATTTCACTTAAACCAAACAATTGAATTGCTAGTGTTCTTCCCTAATCACTCCAGTAAAGCACAGTATACATTCCACCAATTGGATGTACACAGGCAACTACGTTTCTATATCCACCAGACCAAAGAATTTAGAAAATCAGAACAGCTGTTTATTTCCTTTGCTGAGGCGAGAATGGCCTTGCTAGTTTCCCAAGGTTACACTTTTGAACTGGATCTCTAGTTGTATTTCCTTTATTTACACTTCTCAGGGAAAGGAGTTACCCTTTAAAGTCAAAGCGCATTCCACCAGGTCCTTCTCAGGGAAAGGAGTTACCCTTTAAAGTCCAAGTGCATTCCACCAGGTCCTTCTCTACTTCTGCTGCTTTCCAAGCCAGGACACCTATTGATAGTATTTGTGCAGCAGCAGCAACATGGGCTACCCCTCATACCTTCATTTCCAATTATAAATTGGATTTAACTTCCAGGGGTAGAGCTTGGTTTGGTTCCACGGTACTCAGGAGTATCTTCCAGTGAGCCACCCATTCAAGATGCTAGGGGATGCTGTTCCACAAATAATAATGGAGGCGAGATAGGAAGTACAGTTTTGTACCTACCATAAATGTAGATGCCCGATAGGTATGCATCTGCAGTCCTTACATATGGGTTTGTCCTGCCTCAGGCAGCCCTTTGGTCGGCCGGATTCCAAAGTCTGGGTCCGGCGTCAGCTGATGTCGCCCTTTCCCCGACATCAGAGCACCTGGGGTATAAAAGAAAGAGTCAGCCGACGCCATCTTCCTCAGTTTTTCTTGTCCCAGATGCCAGGTGCCCTCTAAGGAAGGCTAAATTTGGAGAAATGCAAAATATTCCAAACATGCACAGTAATATAAAACAAATACACCATAATAGATAACCCCAGCTAGCTATAAGAGGGATAAGTACCCAAGAAATACCACAGAGGGGAAGGAGGGAGGGAAAACCTGACTGCAGATGCATACCTATCGGACATCTACATTTATGGTAGGTACAAAACTGTACTATGTCCTTCAAGGATGCATCTGCAGTCCTTACATATGGGTAGAATACCACAGCCAAGCTGGAGGTGGTAGGATCTAAGAAAATGATGGTGTAGCTAAAATGCCCTGCAGGACTGCCGTAGCAAAGCATGCTCTGGATCTGGAATATAAGGGTAAATTGTAATGCTTGGAAAATGTATGCACGGAGTTCCATGTAGCAGCTTCTAAAATATCCTTGGTAGCCACCCCTCTTAAAAAGGCTGAGGAGGTGGCTGTGGCTCTGGTGGAATGAGGCCTGATGTTAGCTGGCACAGTTTTTCCATGATAAGAGTAGCAGAATCGAATGCAATTTCCTATCCATTTTGAAATTGTCTGTTTGGAAATTGCTTTGCCTTGAATGCCTGGAGCATATGCTACCAACAGCTGGTCAGTTTTTCTGAAAGTCTTAGTTCTGTCCAAGTAGTAGCGCAACTGTCTGTGAATGTCCAGGGTATGCAAAAGTTTCTCTCCCTTGTTTTGCGGATTCGGAAAGAAGGTAGGCAGGTGAATAGCTTGGTTCAATGAGACCCTGGATACCACCTTTGGCATGAATGAAGGATTGGTTCTCAAGGAGACTCTGTCCTGATGAAAAATAAGAAATGGTTGTACTGCCATGAGTGCCTGCAATTCAGATACTCTTCTTGCTGAGGTTATGGCCAGAAGGAAGGCAGTCGTCTAAGACAGGAAGTGTAACTCTGAAGATGCTGCTGGTTCAAAGGGAGGTAGAGTCAACTTTTCCAACATGAAGTTAAGGTCCCATGCAGGCACTGGTGGTTTTCTTGGAGGATTGAGGTTTTTAATTCATCTTAGAAACTGCCTTAGGAGAGGATGAGAGAAGACAGGTGGATCAGTATTGTATTCTGCTGAAATTGCTGAAGCATGAATTTTTATGGAAGAGTAAGAAAGGCCATTGTGGAGCATTTCTGCCAAGTATTCCA
The DNA here is from genome assembly GCF_019279795.1 of Protopterus annectens. Taxonomy (NCBI): domain Eukaryota; kingdom Metazoa; phylum Chordata; order Ceratodontiformes; family Protopteridae; genus Protopterus; species Protopterus annectens. Next base: position 713,982,102 of record NC_056736.1, on the reverse strand, counting down.
GGATATGTGCCATGCTCATCACTGTGGCATCTAGGCCCTTTGCGGTGCTCCAAGTGTGGAATCTTTTCCATTTTGCTGAATATGCCTTTCGTGGAAGGTCTGAAGCTTCCATGATGATATCCTTCACTCTCTTGGATAGCTTTTCCTGGTGAGGAGTCAAGGTATTCTCCAGGCTGTCAGCTGCAGGGTTTTCAGGCTGGAGTGCAGAGTTCTGTAATTGTGCTGTGTCAGAAGGAGTGACCATTGTGGTAGAGGCCACGGTTTCGTGTGTGACAGACTCCGTAACAGTGGTTACCAGTGCTGCCTTGGCCAGTCCGGGGCTATTAGAATCACTTTTGGCTGCTCTGTCCTGATTTTCAGTAAGACCTTGGTCATTAGTGGAAGAGGTGGAAATGCATACACTGTTAGAGTATTCCAGCTGAAAGAGAGGGCGTCCACTTTCCATGCTTGTGGGTGGTATGTCCTTGAACAGAATTCCTTCAGCTGATGATAGTGGTGGGAGGCAAAAAGATCTATGTCCGGCCTCCCCCAAAATTGTGTTATCTGAAGGAAGATGTCTGGGTGTAGCATCCATTCGTGTGGATCCATGGTATTTCTGCTTAGGCTGTCCGCCAGTATATTGTCTTTTCCTGGCACAAACTGGGAATGCAGCTCTATATTGAGTTTTAGGGAAAGTTCCCAAAGATTCATTGCTAGTCTGCAAAGAGGATAGGAATGGGTACCTCCTTGTTTGTTTATGTACCACATAACTGTGGTATTGTCTGTCCTTATTAGCAGGTGGCCTTGATGTAGAAAGTGCTTGAAGGCCTCGATTGCATGAATCACTGCCAGCATTTCCTTTTGGTTTATGTGCATGCGCAATTCTTTCTGAGACCATAGTCCTTGGATGCATCTGTCCTCCATATGTGCTCCCCCATCCATGGTCTGAAGCGTCCGAGGTAATGGTTTGGCTGGTTACTGGTTTGCTGAAAGGCAGACCCCTGTTTGACTGGCTTGCTTGGGCCCACCACAGGAATTCCTTTTGAAGGCATGGAATGAGTGGTATCAAATTTTCTAGGCTGTGATTGCGCTGAGACCAGTACCATTGTAGTTTTCTTATATGCAGCCTTGCTTGTGGAATCAGAAGAATGCACGATGCCATGTAACCTAGGGCCTGCAGAATTTTCCCTGCAGTCATCTGAGTTTGTTTTGTCAGATTTTTGAAGTAATCCGGTAGTTGTCTGTTTTTCTTCTGTGAGAAAAGCCATTTGGGTGGTTGTATATAGTTCCGCACCCAGTAAAGTTATTCTTTGGGATGGCACAAGTCTTGACTTGTGAATGTTGACTGTGTATCCCAAGGCCTGCAGTAGGCGGATGGCATAATTCAAATGTTTTTCCAAAGTTTGTTGGCTGTCCGCTTGTATAAGGCAGTCGTCCAGATACGGGTATATTTGAATCCCCTGAAGTCTGCAGTGTGCAATTACTGATGCCAGGCATTTCGTGAATACTCTGGGCGCAGTAGATAAGCCAAAGGGCAATGCTGAGAATTGATAATGCTCTGAACCTGCAAGAAATCTGAGGTGTCTTCTGCAACTTTGTCTGATAGGGACATGCAGGTATGCCTCCTTGAGGTCTAGAGTTACCAGCCAAGACCCTTTGCCCAGCATGGGAAGGAGTTGCTGTAGGGTCAGCATTTTGAATTTTGGCACAACGAGATAAGTATTCAGTGCGGACAAATCGAGAATAGGCCTCCATTGTTTTTCTTTTCTTGGGACAAGGAATAGTCTGGAATAAAATCCTTGGCCTTGTTCTGCGAGAGGAACCTTTTCTATAGCTTTTATTTGCAATAGGTTGGCAATTTGTTTTAAAGCCTCTGCCCTTTGATTTTGTGGCAGGTTTGGCATTCCTTTTCTTTTTGGTAATGTATGGAAATGGAACCTGTATCCTTTGTCTATTATTTGCAGTGTCCATTTGTCCCTTGTAATACTGTGCCAATTTCATGAGAATAAAGACAATTTTCCGCCCAAAGGTGCTTCTAATTGAGCCCTGGTTGGCGGGATCAAGGTGAAGTCATCGAGTCTGTCCTTGTGCAGCAGTTGTTGGTCCTGCACTACCCTCTCTGGTTAGGAGGCTGCCATTGACGTCCTCTGTAGGAGCCTCTAGCTTGCCCTCTACCTCTGGCACGCCTGTTCTTGCCTCCTTGATATCTGTCTTCTGGAAAGGACCAATTCTTAGAAGGCCAATTTCTGCTGAATCTTGGTGGTTGTACCTGGAGGAAATCTTTGACTGTTTGTACAGATTTAGCCTTTTCCTCAAATTTCTTTAAGACCTCCTGAGCAGTGGAGCCAAACAACTTTTGCTTTTCCAGTGGAGCATCCAAAAGCTTAGCCTTAACATGATCTGGCAGAGATTGTTCCTTCAGCCAAGCATGTCTACGTATGACTGCACCTGTCATTGCTGACCTACATGAAGCTTCCAATGCATCATAACCACACTGCAAGAAATGGTTGCTAACCTGTTGTGAATTATGTACCAGATCCTGAAGTGACTTACGGTCTAGGGGTTCAGGAGAAGACAGCTTTTTCTGCAATTCATCCAACAAATACTCTTGGTACTGTATCATATGACATTGACAATTTAAAGCCCTCATAGACAGAGTGGAAGGAGTATACACTTTTTTACCCCATCTCTCTAAAGCCCTGGACTCCCTTTCAGAGGGGAGTGGATTTTTAGTAGTGGCAGCTGCAACCCCTTTAGGACCCTGGGAAATAGTTTCTGGGTCAGCAGAGTGGGCCTTGTAAAGGAAATGATGCGAGTCCGGGACCCTGTAGTACCTATCGGGTTTAACAGGAGCCGGAGGAAGGGTGTCAGGGGTAGTGCTAGACTCAGAATACACATCATCAATGACACTTAAAACAGGAGGAATAGCCAAAGGTCTATGCTGAGGTAAATGAAGAAAAGTCCTTAATCTCTTCCTGGAATCGGAGAATTCCTGGCCCTGCCATTGGAAATGCTCTCTCATGGAGTGAAGGGTCTCCCCAAAGGACAGCTCTTCAGGAGGGGAGGCAGAGGGAATGGATTCCTCAGCATCAGAATCCTCGTAGGCCGTGAAGGCCTCCTCCTGGTAATCTGATAGAGCAGAGCCATCAGAGGACTGAGGATCAGCGGACTCAACCCTGGGCCTTTTGTCTAGATGGGGTTGAGAGCCCCTGTCCGGATGAGGCTGGGATCCCCTGATTAAGGTAATAAGGTCCTCAGCCAAACTTAGAATCTGTGAACCTGTAGTGGATCCCTGAGAAATAGTCTTGGGAGGCAGAGTTTTTTGTTGCTTAGCAGCTTTAGCCCTAGTGAATGCTTTAATGGACATGGAAGCAGGGGGCCTGGCTGCTCCACGTCCTGGGGTAGTCTTGTCTAAGGGTGTCGGTAGTTTCCTGAACACCGGTTTCCGAGGGTAAATCCATAACCGACTCAGAAGACGCCTCCGGGGCCGAGGCTGTCGGTTGTACCGTTTCCACGGTCGGAAGTACCAAGGACTCAGTTTCAGCCGAGACCGAGACACTCGCGGTAGGCCTAGGTGTGGTTTCAGCCGAAACCACGGTCCGCGTGTGTCGGTCCTTGTCCTTCCGTTTTTTGGTTAAATGAGAAGTCGGAGTCTCCGATGGCATTTTATAAGAGAAACTAGCCCCAAAAAATTTATCTGCAAACTCCGACAGACTCCTAAGAGTGCGTCGATTAAAGGCGGCACAGGCAGTACAGGCCGAGACGTCGTGGTCTGGGCCTAGGCAAGGGAGGCAGTAGGATTGGAAATCCTTATGAGGTATTTGTTTCCCACAAGTCAAGCAATTATTAACTTTAAGCGTATGATCTGACCTCGGCTGAGGCAAGAAAGAGTCCCCAATGGGGTACTTAGCTTTTTGAAGTCTTCGGTAGCTGAATTTACAAGAGCTGGCCGACCGGCACTTGCGAACTGCTTCTGCTTCGGGCACCACGCGGCAAGAAAGACTGAGGAAGATGGCGTCGGCTGACTCTTTTATACCCCAGGCGCTCTGACGTCGGGGAAAGGGCGACATCAGCCGACGCCGGACCCAGACTTTGGAATCCGGCCGACCGAAGGGCTGCCTGAGGCAGGACAACCCATATGTAAGGACTGCAGATGCATCCTTGAAGGACATCTACATAACATAAAGAAGTTATGTACTCACCATAACGTTCCATGTATGTAGTCCATCTCGCTGAACATTATTACGAACCCACCCACCAGCCCCTTCCTGGAGGATCTGGATACAGTTTTTCCTTTTCTACAGTGTTTTTTGCCACAAGGGCGCCTTTTATTACAGTTTACTCTTCCGGACCTTTGTCCTTTTTCCTGTCTTATCCTGATAGACTAGTAGCAAACAAGATTTCAGGAATGTGCACATGCATCATGGGATACCTATTAGCCACGAGCCACTCAGAAGTTTTCAGGCTTTCTAAGCGGCCGAGTTTCCACTCATGTGGGTCCATGAGATTTTTGCTTAGGTCATCTGCCAGTGAATTTAGCTTGCCTGGCAGGAATTGAGCTTGCAGGTACACTTGGTAGCTCAAGGCTGTGTTCCACAGAGCCATGGCTAGTCTGCAGGGAGGGTACGAGTGGGCTCCCCCCTGCTTGTTTATGTACCACATAACTGTGGTGTCGTCTGTCTTTACCAATAATTGTCCTGGAAGAATGTGGTCCTAGAACGCTGTCAGGGAATACTGTACAGCTAACATTTCTTTTTGGTTGATATGCAGGTGCATCTGTCTCTGGTTCCATTTGCCCTGAATGCACTGCCCTGCCAAGTGAGCCCCCCCAGGCATAGTCTGATGCGGCTGTTAGGGTTTGGGTGGCAGGGGGTACAGTGAATGGGAGCCCCTTGTTGTGGTAGCAGGCCTCTGCCCACCAAAGGAACTCTGTCTTTATACAAGAAATGATAGGAATCATTGATTCCAGGTCATGAGAAAGTTGACACCATAGGCTTTTTACATACCACTGTAGTTTCCTCATATGCAGTCTTGCATATGGAATTAGTAGATTGCAAGAGGACATGAACCGCATGGCTTGTAGGATTTTCCTTGCAGATAGCTGGATCTTTGTGGCCAGTAGCTTGAAGTAGGTTGTCAAATAAACTTGTTTCTCTGGAGTGAGGAAAGCCATCTGGGAAGTTGTATTCAAGCTTGCTCCCAGGAATACAATTTGTTGGCATGGTACCAGGTGAGATTTCTTTTCGTTTATGGTGTACCCCAGTGAGTTTAGAAGTTTCTTTACGAATGCCAGATGTTTTAACAGCAATTCCCTGGCTTTCTGTCTGAATCAACTGTCCAAGTATGGGAATATCTGAATATTTCTCTGCCTTGAAAATGCAATGGCTGGAGTTAGACACTTTGTGAATACCCTGGGCGCAGTAGATAAGCCAAAGGGAAGTGCAGAGAACTGAAAGTGCATGGAGCCTGCCCTGAAGCATAGGTATTTCCTGCAAGATTCCCTTATTGGAATGTGCAGGTAAGCTTCCTTTAAGTCTAAGGTTGCCAACCAGGCATCTTTGCCTAGCACAGGAAGCAGCTGTAGTGTTAGCATCTTGAATTTTGGGATTACCAAAAAGGTGTTTAAAATAGAGAGATCCAGGATGGGACGCCAGGACCTGTCTTTTCTGGGTACCAGGAAAAGTCTTGAATAAAAACCTTGTCCCTTTTCTTCTGCTGGGACAGGTTGAATAGCCCTGATACTTAGAAGAGAGAGAACCTGCTGTTGAGCCTCTGCCCACTGATTTGGGGGTAGGTATGGCCAACCGTTTGGGGTTGGCAGGGTGTGGTAGTGGAATCTGTATCCTTGGGAAACTATATTCAAAACCCATTTGTCCTGGGTAATGAGTTCCTAGTTTTTTGCTTGCGAGCTTTCTCCCTAAGGGAGCAGGCAGTTGAGCAGGGCTTGGAAGAGTTAAGGTTAAGTCATTGTGACTTTTTTCCATAGGGGGTGTCTTACTACTTACAGCTTTGGAAGTGGGAGCCGCCCACTGCTTAGGCCTGTTTGTACCTTGAGACTGTAACATAGGTGGTCTGATGTTCCTGGGTTTGGACTGAGAAGGCCTAGAAGAGACTGGAAAGGACCAATTCTTAGAAGGCCAATGCCTACTAAATCTGGGAGGCTGTACTTGCAGGGAATCTTTAACAGTTAGCATAGATTTAGCTTTTTCCTCCATCTTTTTAAAAACTTCTGCTTTGTTGCCAACAGGCGGTCTTGGTTTAAGGGAGCATTCAGTGATTTAGCTTTAACATGATCTGGCAAGTTTTGCTCCTTAAGCCAAGCATGTCTTCTAAGTACAGACCCAGTGACAGCAGCCCTGCAAAATGCTTCTAGAGTCTCAAAACCAAATTGCAAAGTATGTTTACCAACTTGTTCAGCAGAATGCATTAAATCCTGTAATTCTTTATGTTCAGCAAAGTCAGGAATTATCATTTTCTGTTTAAGTAATCCCATAATATGCTGCTGATACTTTAACATATGAAACTGGCAATTTAAGGCCCTAATGGCCAAAGTAGCAGAAGTGTATACCTTCTTCCCCCATCTATCCAAGGCCCTGGAATCTCTATCAGAGGGGGTAGGGTTTTTGGCAGCAGTAGCCTTAATGCCTTTTGGTACTTGGGAAATGGTCTCTGGATCCGCAGTAGGATTCATGAAGAGGAACTTGTGAGAGTCAGGTACTCTGTAATAACAGTCTGGTTTTCTGGGAGCTGGAGGTAAAGAGTCTGGGGCCAGGCTAGATTACAAGAAGGCATCATCTACAATGTCCAGAACAGGAGGGCTAGCTAAAGGCCTGTGCTGACGGAGGAGTAAGCATTCCCTAAGCCTCTTTTTGGAGTCAGAGTAATCCTGGCTTTTCCAAAGGAAATGCTCCCTAAGAGAGTGCAAGGTTTCACCAAAGGAAAAATCTTCTGGAGGAGAAGCAGAGGGAATGGAATCCTCAGCATCAGAATCCTCATAGGTGGATAAGGGCAAATCCTGGTAATCAGAAGAAAAGTACAGTTTTGTACCTACCATAAATGTAGATGTTCGAGGATCCACATTGCTGCAGTCATAACCTGTGGGTAGTCCGCTGTCCTCGGTCGGCCCGAATACCAAAGTGTTAGGCTGGCGTCGGTCATGGTCGCTCAGATCTGACGTCAGTACGCAGTGGTACTAAAGCGCATGACCGACGCCATATCCTCAGTCTTTCTTGCCCCAGATGTCAGAAGGCCTAAAAAGAAAAGGCCATAGCCAAAAATAGAAAATACCCAACCACCAATATAGAAAAAATAATTACCCCAAAAGCAACACAGCAACCCCAAACTACAGAGGGAAGGAGGGAGGGATTGGACTGCAGCAATGTGGATCCTCGAACATCTACATTTATGGTAGGTACAAAACTGTACTATGTTCTTCGTCTCACATTGCTGCAGTCATAACCTGTGGGTAGAATCCCAAAGCAAAGGTAAAGGGAGGTTGGCAAAATTAAAAGCATTAGGAGCTGCTAACATGCCCTGTAAAACTGCAGTGGCAAACCCAGCCCTAGACCTGGAATAAAGAGGGAGATGGTAATGTTTAGTGAAAGTGTGCACTGAACTCCAAGTAGCTGCCTCCAAAATATCCTTAGTAGCTACTCCCCTTAAAAAGGCAGTAGAAGTGGCAGTAGCCCTAGTGGAATGAGGTCTGATCCCAGCCGGAACATCCTTTCCATGATGAGAATAACAAAAAGCAATACAATGGCCAATCCACTTAGAAATAGTTTGCTTTGAAACGGCTTTCCCTTGTGAACCCAAAGCAAAAGAAATGAATAACTGTTGAGTCTGCCTGAACCCTTTAGTTCTGCTCAAATAATAGCGTAACTGCCTGTGAATATCCAAAGAATGCAAAATTTTTTCCCCTTTATTTTGGGGATCAGCATAAAAAGTAGGCAAATGAATAGATTGGTTTAAGGCCACATTAGAAACAACTTTAGGCATAAAAGTAGGGTTAGTACGCAGGGATACCCTATCCTTATGGAAAATCAGGAAGGGTTCAACTGCCATGAGAGCCTGTAATTCAGATACCCTCCTAGCAGACGTGATGGCCAACAAAAAAGCAGTCTTCCAAGACAAAAACTTCAACTCAGATGTAGCTGCAGGTTCAAAAGGAGGTAAAGTAAGCTTTTCCAACACAAAATTGAGATCCCAGGAAGGAGTAGGAGCTCTACGTGGGGGTCTTATGTTCTTTGCCCCTCTAAGAAATTGCTTAAACAAAGGGTGAGAAAATAATGGTGGGTCACAATCATAGTGAGCAGAAATGGCTGCAGCATGAACTTTCAGAGAGGAGAAAGACAAACCCTTGTCTAATAATTCTGTAAGGTACTGTAGTGTAACACTCAAATTAGGTACTGTAACATCAAAGCTCTTTGCTGTGCTCCAAAGAAAAAATCTCCTCCATTTATCAGCATAAACTTTCCTAGTACTAGGCTGTCTGGCTTCCAATATGACATTCAAAACTTGTTGAGGAAGCTGCGACCCCCCAGGGTCTAAAACAGAATATGCCAGGCTGTCAGATGCAGGGACTGTACCCTGACATTGAGGAAATGATTGCTTGCCTGGGACAAAAGGTGTGGAATTGGTGGCAAAGGCCAAGGAGGCTCCTGTACTAAACTCCTCAGCAGAGGATACCAGTGCTGACGTGGCCAATCTGGAGCTATTAGAATCATGCAAGGTTTGTCCTGTCTGACCTTCAAGAGCACCTTGGGAAGGAGAGGCAGAGGAGGAAAAGCATAGACGTGAAGGTTGTTCCAACTGAAAGATAGAGCATCCACTTTCCAAGCTTTTGGGTGAAACATCTTTGTGCAAAATTTTGGCAGTTGGAAATTTAGTGGAGAAGCGAACAGATCTATGTCTGGAGTTCCCCAAGCCACTGTCAACTGTTGGAATACATGAGGATCCAATTTCCACTCGTGGGGATCCACCATCTGTCTGCTCAAAACATCTGCTAAGGAGTTCTGTGCTCCTGGCAGAAACCTTGCTTGAAGAGTGATGTGCAAACTCAGAGCAGTCTCCCACAAAATCATAGCTTGTCTGCAAAGAGGGTACGAATGGGTTCCCCCCTGCTTGTTGATGTACCACATGACTGTTGTGTTGTCTGTTTGAATCAACACCTGCCCCGGTTGAAGTAGATCCTTGAAAGCCATCAGTGCAAATTGGACTGCTAACATCTCCTTCATGTTGATATGCAAATGCTGTAGTCTGGGAGGCCACGTGTCTTGAATCCATTTCCCATTGAAGTGTGCTCCCCAAGCCATGTCTGAGGCATCTGTCGTTAAGATCGGACTCGCCTCTGGTCGGGTCACAGAGAGTCCCTTGTTTAGGTGACATTCCTGAGCCCACCACAAAAATTCCTTTTGGATGCAAGGTATTATCTGAATGACAGTGTCCAAATCGTGGCAGTGTTGAGTCCATACACTTTTGAGATACCATTGTAGCTTCCTCATATGCAGTTTGGCATTGGGAAGTACCAGAATACAAGATGCCATGAACCCCAAGGCTTGAAGGACTGTCCTTGCAGTCAGCCTGGACAGTAGGGATAATTGCTGGAAGTATAGGCGGAGATTTCTTTGTTTGTCCGGGCTCAAAAGCCATCTGAGAGGCTGTATTCAGTCTCACACCCAGAAAGCACATGTCCTGAGAGGGTACTAGACTGGACTTTGTTTCGTTCACAGAATACCCTAGGCACCTTAAAACTGCCATTACATACTGTAGATGCTGAAGTAACTTGTCTTTGTCTTGAGCAAGAATCAGGCAATCGTCCAGATAAGGATAAATTTGTATTCCTCTTAGTCTTAAGAAGGCTATCACAGGAGCCAGGACCTTTGTGAACACCCTGGGCGCAGTAGATAAGCCAAAGGGCAATGCAGAGAACTGATAATGAAAAGTACCAGCCTGAAAACGCAGGAACCTCCTGCAGCTGGGCCTGATAGGAATGTGAAGATAAGCCTCTTTGAGATCCAGAGTTACCATCCAGTGATCTTTGCCTAGCAGAGGCAGAAGTTGCTGCAAAGTTAACATCTTGAACTTTGGAATGTCTAGGTATGTATTGAGAATGGACAAATCCAGAATTGGCCTCCAAGTGTTTCCTTTCTTTGGCACAAGGAACAGGCGAGAATAAAATCCTAGGCCTACTTCTGACTGTGGTACCACCTGGATAGCCCCCATTTGCAAAAGTAAAGAAATCTGTTTGTGAGCCTCCAGCCTTTGCTGAGGAGGTACGTCCGACATGCCTTTGAAAGGAGGCAAGGTGTGAAAATAAAACTTGTAGCTTCGATTTACAATGTCCAACACCCATTTGTCCTGGGTGACCAAAAGTCAATTTTGCCTGAAAAGAGCCAACTTTCCTCCTAGAGGAGCTGCCAGAGAGGAGGAATCTGGCAGCTGGAGATACAGGTCATTGGGTCTGTTTACGAAAAGGCTGACCCCTCCCCTCACCAGAAGATTGTGCAGGAGAACTCCACGTCCTAGGTCTGAAAGAACCCTGAGCATGAGCTCTGCCCCTACCACGTCTAGATCTGCCCTTAGACTGGAAATCAGAAGAAGGATAAGCCCATCCTTTTGCAGGCCAATTTCTGCTAAACTTAGGGGGCTGCACTTGTAAAAATTCCTTAACCGTCTGCATGGACTTAGCTTTGTCTTCCATTTTCTTCAAAACTGACTCCACCGGAGAACCAAAAAGAACTTCAGATTGAAGGGGAGCATCCAAAATTCGAGCTTTAACATGCTCTGACAAATTTTGATCCTTAAGCCAGGCGTGCCTACGGATAACTGAACCAGTGGCAGCCACCCTGGAAGAAGCCTGAAGAGCATCAAAGCCACACTGCAAGGAATGCTTACCTACCTGATCAGAGGCATGAACTAAGTCCTGCAATTCCTTACACTCTATACCCTCAGCTAAGGCATCTACCTTAGATTTTAACTGACTTAACAGAAAATTCTGATACTTCAGCATATGAAACTGGCAATTTAAAGCCCTCATAGCTAGCGTGGAGGAGGTATACACTTTTTTACCCCACCTATCCAAAGCTCTAGAATCCTTATCCAGAGGTACTGGGTTCTTAACCACAGAAGCCCTGACACCCTTAGGTCCCTGACTAATAGTTTCCGGGTCAGCTCTAGGGCTCTTATACAAATATTTATGAGCCTCTGGAACTCTGTAATACCTGTCTGGCTTGACAGGGGCAGGGGGTAAAGAATCAGGATTAAGGGAAGCTTCAGAAAAAACATCCTGAACAACATCCAAAACAGGGGGAATAGCCAAGGGCCTATGTTGTGGTAAAAACAAAAATTCCCTAAGCCTCTTACGAGAATCTGAAAAATCCTGACCTTCCCACTTAAAATGCTCCCTCATGGAGTGCAGGGTTTCAGAAAATGAAAAATCCTCTGGAGGAAAAGCAGAAGGACAGGAATCCTCTGCATCCGAATCAGAATAGGGAGGAAAATCCTGAAAGTCCTCAGCTGAAGACTCAGAGTAATCTGAGGAATGCTCCAATCCCTCCACCTCTGTCTCCACCCTAGGCCTCTTATCTGGAGGGGGCATAGAACCTCTGATTAAAGTAATCAAATCCTCTGCCATTTTCAGCATATGTTTTTTAGGAACAGAGCCCGAAGAACTAGGGCTGATGCCTGTACCAGAAAGACCAGGTCTAGCTTTAGAAGGGGTTTTAGTGACAGAAGTAGAAGGCCTAACAACCTTATGTAAAGAGGGAACTACAGAAGCTTGAGAGGCCCCTCAGCCTGACCTAACTCCTGAGAGGCCAATTCCTGCATGATTAAAGGTTCCCCCTGTGATTCAGCTGAAACCTCGGCTGGATCCACGGATTCAACCATAGTTTCCATAGAACCGGCGTCCGCAACAGACGACTCATCCTGCTTAGACTTTAACGATTTATCTTTTCGCTTCTTAGCGGTAGCGGGCGTCGGAGGATCCGACGGCATGTTGTAGTTACACCGCTTACCGAAAACAAGTCTAGCACAATCTAACCTGCGTTTAATGGTGCGCTTATTAAATCTAGCGCAAAAGCGACACCCGACTACGTCGTGCTCAGGCCCCAAGCAAGGAATACAGAGAGAGTGGTAGTCCCTATGAGGTATCTGTTTCCCGCAAGAAATACAATTATTAACTTTTTCTGACATCCGGATTTAACTGAGGCAAGAAAAGACAAAAACATTCCCCAATGGGGTACTTAGCCCAACTTGGTCTTCGGTCTGAAACTCAGAATACGAAAATTTCAGGACGCCGAACGGCACTTGCAAACGCTGCTTCTGCTTCGGACCATGCGGCAAGAAAGACTGAGGATATGGCGTCGGTCATGCACTTTAGTACCACTGCATACTGACGTCAGATCTGAGCGACCATGACCGATGCCAGCCTAACACTTTGGTATTCGGGCCGACCGAGGACAGCGGACTACCCACAGGTTATGACTGCAGCAATGTGAGACGAAGAACATCAGAAATTTCAGAATCCTGATCAGAAGAATTAGAAGGAAAATCAGTTCTAGGTCTCAGAGGGGGGGAAGGCTGGCTTCCCCCTAATTAAAGTAATAAGGTCTTCAGCCATTCTAAGCAATTGTTTTTTAGGTATATGGGCCTGACCATGAGGTTTGGACGTCGGTTTTCTAGGTGTGGGTCGAGTTTTAGGCCTTGATGAAGAAGATGGCTCTGTTTGAAATACAAATCTGTAGGCCTGAATACACCCTCAGAAGCCGGTACCTGCACAGCGGCTCCGGACCCATCCAAGGTAGAGACATCTGCAGATTCCATGGTCGAAGAAGCATCTCACGGCATACCGGACTCCGAATGGGTCTCAGTAGAGGCCTGCGAATCTGAAGTAGCAGGTATAAGGGGCTGCAAAAGCGCCTCACTGAGTACAGGCGAACTGGCGACTAGCTTAACGGAAGCATCGTCGGCAGTTTTGGACCTATGATGTTTGTCTCTATCTTTACGTTTTTTCGGAATGTCGGTAGTCAGATGGCTTACCGAAGCCATTTCTGGATAGTTAAACAGAGTACCAAAATAATTTACTGAAAAAATAGACAGATGATGAATAGTTTGGGGGTTGAATAAGGCACAAAACCGACAGCAAGGGACATCGTGGTCTGGGCCTAAACAAGGAATGCAGTACGAATGAAAATCTTTGAGGTATTTGCTTTCCACAGGTAAAACAATTGTTAACTTTTACTGACATCGGTTAAGAGCAAAAAAAAGGATCCCCAATGGGGTACTTAGCTTTTTTGAAGACTTTGGTTCTGAAACTCAAACGAAAATTTCTGGAGTTGGCTGACCGGCACTTGCGAACTGCTTCTGCTTCGGGCACCGTGTGGCAAGAAAGACTGGTGTAATGGCATTGGCTGCATGTTTTATACCCCTGATGTCATGGAAGAAGAGACCACATTCGACGCAGGAACCCAAGACTTTGATATTCTGGCTGGCTGAGGACTACCTGTAGGCAGATAACCCAAATGTAATGACTGCAACAGTGAAACACGAAGAACACCTCTCACATTACTCCCCTCTATAGTCAGCTACTACTTAGCTCATACTCTAATTTACTACCCTGATAAGTGTCTGACACAAAGTCTTGCTTCAACGCTACCACCCTACCAAAGCACCTTGCTCTAAAAACAAACACCTCCTTATCCATAACTAAAAAAACAAAACGTATCAGGAGACTCTTTGTACTCGAACTTCATAGCTACCTTCTGGAATGTCCTTCTACATGCTCTCAGGCTTTTTGAAAAATAGCAAGTATTCAAAATACATCTACGAGAACACCTCTCAACATCCTGGCTCTACAGCTGTATATCGCCAAGATAAATATAACATTTCAGCTTTCTTCTATTCTGTTACCAACTATCACACTATCACCCACCCCAAAATCTACCTATGCCTCCCAACTTTTACCACTCGTTTAATTTATATCACAAAATTAAATCAATCTTTGCTATCCACCCTTTGAAAAGAACTCTGTGATCTGTACTGCGACATCTATCCAACTGCATAGCTATTTATCGAGCAATATTTGTACACAGTATAATTAATACAAGAAACCTTACTGTTGCAGGTAAAATTATCTTATCTATGTTGACATTGTAAAATTCAGCTTAAATGTAGTCTGCCTGACACTGTTGGCTTGATTGTACTGCAGCTTTTCTCTCAGCCTCTGCTGAAAATGGGCCTTTGTGCCCAGCTGGACCTCTCCGGTCAGCAATTGTAAAATAAATAAAATTACTGTACAGCTAAATTAACAACAGATAAAGCCTTACCACAAAAGCATGGAGCAATAAAAGAGGGGAAGTAATAAAATGCCACCACGGAAGCATCAGATACAGAACTATAAAACAGGATGAGACATATCACTATTAGAATGCAGAAGAGAGAACCAATAAAAAGTACTTAGAAAGACAGGTGTGATCAAAACTATGCACAATATCAAAACAGGCCAGGCTCTATCATACAGTATTACAAATAATAAAACATCAGCACAGAAAGAAAAAAAATATAGGCAAATAAAAAATGAAAAGTACAAAATAAGCAGTTCACCGATGACCAAAAAAAAGCATTTATAAAGCGGGAAACAAAGCAAAGGAATAGAATCACCACCAAAATAGAAGAAATAAGACACATTTCAAAGAAATGTCTATGAAGACCCTGTTGAACATAAAGATGCTGAATGGATAGAAAAATTAAAAGAAACAGAAAGGAGTTCTATTGCAGAGGATATGAAAGGGATTAACTAACATGTAGAGAAAAACAAAATTAAGAAAAGCCCCTAATTAAAAAAATCCAAGGCCCACACAGTACCAAACGTTTGGCTGCAAGTATTAGCATTTTTACACAAAGATTTAGCCTTGAGTAAGAATTTATATGCACATCAGGACACCAACCTGGTTAACAGGAATAAAGACATTCCTGCTTAACAGTGAGACATCCTTAAGACTATAAACCAATAACTTGCCTTCCGATAATGCACAAACAATATACTGAATGTTGACGCAGGCAGAGTTTATATTAATTTAGAAATGGCAACAGAAAAAAGGGAAACAAAGTCATACAGAATAAAGGATCATTTGTTGAAAAATAAAACCATAATAGAGAAGTGCAAAAAGGAGAAGAATCAAGTATGGCACGGATAGATTATAAAAAAAAGCAAATGACAGCATCCCACATTCCTGGACAAAGGAATGCTTACAGATGAACAAGATGCACACTACACTGATCAATTACAATGCTGCGACCATGAAACAGTGGCAAACCATTTCATCAATGCTTAACTGCAAAGGGCAAATTATTATCCCAGTGGTAAAAATTCAAGGGAGGATATTCAGGGTGACTCTCCATCTCTGTTTTGTCTTACCCTTTACCCATTAAGCGGTTTCGATTCTCGGCTTGGGTTGGGAGTGCCTTCTGTGTGGAGTCTGCATGTCCTCCCCGCGGTCCAGTGGGCGTTCGAAAGACATGCGTTGAATGGGCGCGCCTTTGCTGAAGGTTGGGCGTCAGCTGGCAACTCAACACCATAAAAAACAACTGTCAATCATTAGCAGACCGGAGTTCCGCTGTGGCGACCCCTAACCGGGAAAAGCCGAAAGACAAACAACAACAACTTAACTAGGCCATGGTTACAATCTGGGTCCCAGAAAACAACACTGTGTAAAGACTTTGTATCTACTTTTTTGTGGGTGACTTAAAGCTACATAGAGGAAAGTTGTGTAAAATCTTACCATAACAACAGATGTACTCCTCTTCCATGTTGCAGTATTCACTAGTGGGTTTACCCTTCTTCCCATCAGCTTGTTCGGCCAGGTTTCCATAGCTTTTTCAGTCCCTGTTGGTGCGTCAAACATCTGATGTGTAAGCTGGTACGTGGTCCATAAAAGTGACATCTGTGCGCACCAGTCCTCGGAACCAAGAAGCCCCAGACGGAGCCAGTCCTGATAGCATAGCCTGAGTAGGAGCTGAGGAGACCAAGTGCAAGGAGAACAGGGGAATGGAGGGAGGAAAGGAATACTGCAACATGGAAAAGAAGGACATCTATTGTTATGGCAAGATTTTACACAACTTTCCTATGCCTTTCTATTCCAATGTTGCAGTATTAACTAGTGGGCGAGTACAAAAGCTCACTGCTGGCTGGGTGGAGGTCTGGATGGCGATTTAAGGAACCCATGCAGGATAGCCCTGGCAAATACTGCTCTGGTCCTGGAGATGTGGTCCAGCTTGTAGTGTCTGGTGAAGGTGTGCACAGATGGCCAAGTAGTTGCTTCTAGAATGGAGTTAGTGTCTAGACCTTTAAAGAAGGCTCGAGGGAAGCCATGGACCTTGTGGAACGGGCTCTGATGTTGATCAGTGTTTTTCCATGGTGACACTAACAAAATGACATTGCCCTAGCAATTCAAGAAGAAATGGTTTGCTTCCCTACAGCTTACTCGAGAGCCCTGGGGTGGAAGGAAACAAACAGCTGGTCAGATTTGCGTATAGGTTTGGTCTTATGCAAGTAGAAACAGAGTTGTCTGTGTACATCCAGGGAGTGAAAGGCTCTCTCACGGTGTCCCTGAGGGTTAGAAAAGAAGGTGGGCAGTTGAATAGCCTGATTAAGGGATAGGTCATTAACCACCTTGGGGGTGAAGGAAGGATTAATCCTGAGGGTGACCCTGTCTATATGGAAAACTAGGAAGGGTGGGGTAGACATGAGGGCTTGCAGCTCTGAGACCCTCCTGGCTGATGCTAAAGTTACTAGCAGTACTGTTTTCCACATGAAAAATTTCAAGTCTGCCTTATCAGCTGGTTTCAAGGGTGGCAGAGTGAGTTTTTCCAGCACATGTGAGGGCTCCATAGGCAGGCAGGCAGAAATGGCTGACAGATGTGCCTTTAAGGAGGAGTAAGACAATTGCAGTTCACACAGGTTGAGAAAGAATTGGTGGCAGGTCGCTGTCCAGCAGCTCTCTTTGCTGACATCAGATAGAAAACATTCTCCATTTAGAGAGATAGGATTTCCTTGTGTTAGGTTTCCTGGACTCCTGCAGGACTGAGAGCACGTTCTCGTTATATAGGTGTCTGAAGGGAATCAGAATCCTATCAGCCACAAGGAGAGGCGTAGGGATCTCCACTGTGGGTGAATCTGTGTTCTCTGGTACTGTGTGACTAGATCCACTGAGGGGGGAGTAAATTGTGGTGAATGCCCTTAGATATAAGAAGTAGGGGGGAAACCAGTGTTGGCTTGGCCAAAAGGGTGTCACCAACAAGAATTTTGGTAAGTTATGCTGAATTTTCAGTAGGACTGTCTGTATCGGGGGGGGGGGGTGTACAGGTATTTCCCCTACCTGGGCATTAAGAAGGCATCTGTTTGAAGAGCCTTCGGGTCATAAGTTATAAAGCAGTAGCTCTGTAGTTGCCTGTTTGTGGTGGAGGCGAACAAGTCTCAGAAAATACCTCACCTGTGGATCAATTGTAGGAATACCTCCCTTGACAGCATCCATTCATGACTGTCTGAGGAGGTTCTGCTTAAGGAATCTGCCTGGCAATTTTCTTCGGAATGGATGTAGGCTGCCTCTAGGGTGATCCCCTGGGAGACAGCTAGATCCCATAATCGCAGAGGAGGTAGGACTTGGTCCCTCCTTGCTTGCTCAAGTACCACATCACTGTGGTGTTGTCTGTGAAGATCTTCAGGATGCCCTGTCTGAGGAAAGGAAGAAAGGCCTGCAGGGCCAGAAGTATGGCTGACATTTCTTTGATGTTGATATGCCATTGTTTGTTTTTCCACAAACCTTGTACTTTCCTTGTATCTAATGTTGCTCACCCAACCCAGATCTGAGGTGGCTGTGTGCATGATCTGAGAAGGAAGGGGTAATTGTAGAGGGAGACCTGGGTTTATGGTCACCTGGGCCTTCCACGACTTCAGCTCTTGGAGGCAGGGTAGAAGTGGGATTCTGAACTCTAGGGGGTGAGAATGCTGGGTCCATACTGAGCGAAGATACCACTTTATCTTTCTCATGTGTACTCTTGCCAATGGCATCATGGGAATTGTGGCAGCCATGTGGCTGAGAAGTTTGAGAAATTCCCTCGGTGTCAGGGTGGGTGTCAAGAGAGCAGTCTGAAGGAGCTGCGTCAGGGAATGCACTTTTTCCTCAGGTAGGAAGGTCATCCTAACGTCTGTTCTGATTCTGGAAATGGTTGCTGGGTCAGCTGGAGGGCATTTAAAAAGTTTGTCTGCATCAGGTACTCTATACAATCAGTCTGCCCTTCTTGGGACAGGTGGCTGGGAGTCAGGGTTTAAACATGCTGCTGCTGCAAAAGTATCCAGGAAGGCAGGCTGGACAGAAGGAATAGGGGCCAGGTTAGGAGATTCCATCTGGATCAAATCATAGAATCTTTTCTGTTGCTCAGACATGTCTGAACAGTCCCATTTGAAATGTTCCCTCATAAGATTAACCGTGTCCCCAAAGGTAAGGTCTTCCACATGGGAGTCAGGCTCAGCAGATGCTTCTTCTGGTGATCTCCTGGGAGACAGCTAGATCCCATAATCGCAGAGGAGGTAGGACTTGGTCCTCCTTGCTTGCTCAAGTACCACATCACTGTGGTGTTGTCTGTGAAGATCTTCAGGATGCCCTGTCTGAGGAAAGGAAGAAAGGCCTGCCTGCCTGCCCCTGTGGGAGTGGTTACTGACTTGAAACTGTAGTTTTATTGGCCATTTTGGGTCAATTCCTAACTCCTTCATCTTCCTCTCTTAAAACCTGGTTGCCTCATGGTTTTGGCGTCTTTTCAGGCTTGCTGGTTGTTGGTGAAGCACCCACCAAGAGGAGAAAACGCTGAGAGAAGAAAGGAGCCACTTTTGAGATTTTAAGTATTTTTCCTCTGTTTATTTGCTAAGTTTTTCTGCATAGCTGCCTATTTTGAGCATTTTCTGGATTGTTAAACTCAATTTCTGCATTAGTAACTGCATATAGAACACAACCTAGAGCCGTTTACTGAATTTCCTGTTTGCACTAATTTTTAAAATCGTTTTTTTCTCAAAACTTGCATTTTATCTGTCTTTGGCCTAGCACTCTTGTGTGGGGTCATTTACTGCACTGTTACAACTTGTTGATACTTGTGAACCTCTGCTATCTCTGAAAAAAACAAAAAAACAAAAAAAAAATATCTTGCTTTTTTCCCACTTTTCTGAGATTTAAAAAAGTTCAGTTACAGGCTTGCTCTTCTTGAACTGTTTGTAAGTTTCTTGGAGGCAATTTTTTGACTGGGCTAAAGGGAAGTCTCTCTGTTGATCAGTGGCAGTGAAAAACATTGAGCAGCCTGCCTGCCCCTGTGGGAGTGGTTACTGACTTGAAACTGTAGATTTATTGGCCATTTTGGGTCAATTCCAAACTCCTTCATCTTCCTCTTAAAACCCTCTTTTGCGCGGTTTTGCGCATTTTTGGGCATAGAGCAACAGCGGGCAGCGCCGCCTAATTGGGTTTAAACTATTCCTGGCTCCACAAAGTCTGGTCTTCACTTTTTCCCTTAGAACTGCTCTATCTCTCAACCATATTCTCATTCTAAGGCCCTTCACTGGTCCAATTAAGTAATCCTACAAGTTAGCACTATTAAACCATAAGCACTACTTACTCTTATACTCTCTAGGATTACCCTGTCCTCTATTGGTCCGTCTTAAATTCAGTTTCCCTATATTACTCTAGCATGCCCAAAGGTCAGTCAATGGTTTCCTCTCCAGTCCAGCTGGTGAATCTGGGAACTGTGAGGCAATGTTACAACTGTCTCATGTACACGGACAACCCTCTCCTCCTCCAAACAGGTTCAAATATATGTGAGAGATGCAACTATTTAGCCAAACTGGAAGCTGAGCTCTCTCATCTCAGAACTGGTGTAACCAGTCAGGAGGAGAAGGTAACCTCACACAACACAATTCCAGTATCACATAGTCCCACCACATCAGCGAACCAAACACATAAATACACAAAAACATACTCGGAGGCTCTAAATAAAAATCTACCTAAGCAACCGAGACCTCCAAAGCAGACATCCAAGCAAACGCTACCTCAAAACGAAACACGCATAACACATAGCCCACAAAGTCAGTGTGCCAAGCAGCCACAGCCCTTAAGGCTGAATAACACACCTGATACTCTTGTAATAGGTGACTCTATTGTCAGACACACTGACGTCCCGCTCACCAGGCTGAATAAAGAGAAGGTCACGGTGAGCTGCCTGTCGGGTGCTATGATCCGCCACACAATGCAAGCACTCAGGTCACTCCAAAGCAAATACAAATATGACTCCGTCATTGTACATGCTGGTGTGAATGACCGGAGACGTACCTCCCTGGACTACATGAAAAGAGACAGAGGAGCTCTCTGATCATGTAGCCCAGGCTGGTATGACCCTGACTTTGAGCAGCATCTTACCCTCACCTAGAATGATGCCACAGTACAAAGACAAAATGATTGATTTTAACAATTTGCTAAAATTTTGGTGTCATTCAAAGGGGATCCAGTGTCTGTCAGCCTGGGATGACATGCTCGACAAGCCACGTTGCTTCGCTAGGGACGGCTTGCACCTGTCACCACTGGGCGTTCGGATATTGGCAAAGGCTCTTGCCACCCCCATAGTGCCTTTTTTAGGCAAGGTTCAAAAGTCAAACCCACACCCATAGACAGCACAAGGAACAAGAAACTAAGGGTAAAGCTGCTTAACGCCAGAAGTCTTAACCTCAAGATGCACACACTCAAAGCTCTCCTCAGTATGGAGAACATCGATATCTGTGCAGTGACAGAAACCTGGTTCAAGGCTCCAGAGAGCACCCCAGCACTATATACCTCATATCATGCTTTTCGACCCCAAAACCCGGACCAAACCACAAAAGGAGGGGGAGTTTCCATATTTATCAAGGATATCCACACCTCCAGGTTAGTGGCATTGCACGAAGTATCGGAGACCATCCATGTGCAACTAACACTGGGCAAGACTGCTTTTCAGTTTATAGCATCCTACAGACCACCCTCTCAAAGTCAGAAATCCCACTCGTCTTTCCAGAAAACATTGGAGAACATGAAGATCTCTCTGAACACCATTATACTGGGTGACTTCAACTACCCAAACATTGACTGGGAGCACTACTCATGCCCCAGCACCTTAGCCCAAAGGTTCCCGGAAATTATAAACTCATATGCTATGGAACAACTAGTCACCACTCCAACAAGAGGGGACAACATACTAGACCTGATCATTACCAACATGGGGACTCTATGCTCCACACCAGAAGTATATCCCTCATTGGTAAGATCAGACCATAAATTAATTTCACTGGATGTCCACATCCCGATCCCAACCCCAGCCCAGAAAACCACAGTGAAAAACTTCTCAAAAGCGAACTTCTCATTTCTCAAAACCAAAGTGGAATCCTTCAAGGCCCCAGGGCCAGGGGAAACTACAGCCCAAACTGCAGAATCCTATATAAACGCATTCTACGGACATCTCCAGGAATGCATGGATCATGCTATCCCAAACAAAACCAAGACCCAATCATCCAAAGGCAGGCGTTCAGTCTGGTGGACCCCTGCCATAAATAAACTGTACAACAGAAGGAGGAAGCTACTACATGATGGAGCAAAATCCCTAATAGGGAAGGCATCTCTGATCAGTACTAGCAAAAAATTACGATCCCTCATAAAATCCTCCAAGGCCAGCTTTGAGAGAAAAATTGCACAGGACACCAAAGACAATCATAAGGCATTTTTCAGTTATGTTAGGAACCTGGGATGCAACTCCCAGACTTGTTTTGAGTTGATTCTATACGACAAAAAATACACTGAACCCACAGACATCGCCAATATCCTGGCAGACAGGTTCAGCGCAAACTTCTCTACCCCCTCCCCCCCAAAAGAGCAAGTATCTATCCCGGCAGAGGGCTGCCTCCCAAACATCTCTGATGCTCAGGTGAAGGCTGCCCTCTCCAATGCAAAAAACACTGCTTCCATGGGACAAGATGGTATCCCAGGTTGCGTCCTACATGAACTCCAAGAGGAACTAATCCCTCAAATAAAACAGCTATACAATCTCAGGCTCACTACAGGATATGTGCCCACAGAATGGCGTACAGCAACAGTGGTCCCACTCCACAAAGGTGGAGCCTCTACGGACCCTGGAAACTATCGCCCCATAAGCCTGACTAGCTTAGTCTGCAAGGCTATGGAGAGGATCATCATGGAGCTCATAAACAAAGACATTGGGGACCTACAGACACTAGATCCTACCCAGTTCGGCTTTGTCAAGGGCAGATCCTGCCTTTTGAACCTGGTTGACTTCTTCGAAACAGTCACCAAAGCCATAGATGAAGGGAAGGTAGTCCACACAGCCTATCTGGACCTTGCAAAGGCATTTGACACAATACCCGATACGGGCATCATAGATAAGCTTTCCAGCTTAAATATAAACCCCTATGTCACAAGATGGGTCGCAAACTGGCTCAAAGACAGAACCCACAGAGTGAGAGTAGCTGGAGCCATGTCAGACTCGAAACCGGTCACAAGTGGCATCCCACAGGGTTCTGTCCTGGGACCACTCTTGTTCGGTATATACTTTTCCGAGGTACAGGCAAACGTGGGAGGACTATGGCTCACCAAGTTTGCAGACGACTGCAAACTGGGCGCCATAATCGACTCTCCAGCTGACACAAACATCCTTCAAAAAGGTCTCACAGAGACAGATAACTGGTGCCAGCTCCATAGTTTAAAGCTAAATGCCAAAAAATGTATAGTCATACCCTTTGGCAAAAACAATGTGCCCACAAATTACCACATAGGCGGAAACCCATTAAGTACAGAGAAAGTTATTAGGGACCTGGGGACCCAAGTTGATGGCAATCTCTCCTTTGAAAACCACATTGCCAAAGTGGTTAGAAAGACCTTCTACATAGCCCACCTCATCACAAAGGGTTTCACATCTAGATCAAGAGAGGTAATCGTGCCCCTTTATTAATCCCTCATCAGGCCTATCATAGAATACAATGCTCCTTTTGGGATGTACCTTACCCGACACCTGCAGCAATTAGAGAGACCCCAAAAGTATCTCACCAAGAGGATCAAGGGTCTCAAACAGATGCCATATCCTGCTCGGTTAAAAAAACTCCAGCGCTACTCAGTTGCATACCGCCTACTTCGAGGCGATCTATGCCTGACATACAAAGCTATGTCAAATCCAGAATTAATGGACATGCTCCACCTCAGTAAATCTAAATCCCTTACAGCCACATGCTCGAGGGACTTGAACCTCAGCACAGAAATAAATAGATCTTGCTGGAGGGACAGGTTCATAACCCAGAGGCTCCCTTCGCTCTGGAATAGAATTCCAGTTCATGTGAGGCAGAGCACCTCACTGAATCTCTTTAAGAAGAATCTCGATAGGTGGATGGGGGATCGTAGGTTTGTCCCAGGGATTACTCCCGTGTCACTATTAGACAGAGGCACAGTAAACTAAACCTTAAAAAGGGCAAAGTATACTCAAATCAAGGGGTGGCATAAGCCATACAGAATCGGGCTAGGCTTATAATTGCCCAAGGGCAGATAGCCTAGTATGAACCTATGAACCATACCCCAGACAGGAAGACATTTGTGAAGAATAGAACAAGGAGTCCTCTGAGAAGTCAGACATTTCTTCCTCAGCAGAATGGCTAAGGGTAGTCTCTGGCAGAATATGTTGGGACTCAGAAGAGGTGGAACAGCATGAGGGAAGTCAGATGTAGGCCTAAGGGCCAGGAAGGTGCTGTAAAGACTCTTGACTGAAGGCCTGCCAGTCTGGTAAAGCCTTAGGGGTTGAATCGAAATGCTTTGTCTTTTGTTTTTCCTTTGTAAGCCTAACAGGCGTCTGGCCATCGGTCGGCCTTGAGGAAATAGCAGGCTTGGCAGAGGCCTGCTCTGAAGTGCCCATCTCTGAAGCTGGTTCCTTCCTGCTGTCTGAATCAGGCACTCTGATATCCTCCCCAAACGTGTTGCCAGCTCTGGATTTTGCAGCCTCCTGGTAGGTACCCGCTTTATCCAGTGTGGTGGGTGCCAGTTCCTTTGCCAAGCTAACGGTGGCTACAGGCTGTGAATCGGCGAAGGGAAGCCCGGTGGAAGCGAAGGCCTTGTGGGCTTGGCCCTCCTCCTAGGTAGTTCAGATGGGACGTCGGTAGCGGTTTCCATTCTGAGAGCAATCTGCCTAAAATGCTGGCTTTCGAGATATAGGTTGAGGGCCTGAAGTCGGTGACAAAGGGTCTTAGGGATGAATGATTTACAGATGTCATAGTTTTTATAATCGTGAAATCTACCCAAATAAAAGAGACACTGATCTTGGGTGTCTTTCTGAGGAATCTGGTGACCACAATTGCACCTCATCTAACCGGACATTAACAGACTATATCAATTACAAAAGACTGAAGAAAATCCCAAACGGGGTACTTATCTTAATACAAAACTGATCCGATGACCGCGAGAAGCAAAAACACCTGGCGTACAGCTGACGGCTGAAAGTTCTGATGACACAGACGTCACTTTTATGGACCACGTACCAACCTACACATTAGATGTCCAACGCAACAACAGGGACTGAAAAAGCTTTGGAAACCTGGCCAAACAAGCTGATGGGAAGAACGGTAAAACCACTAGTGAATACAGCAACATTGGAATAGAAGGACATCTCATCAGATGAAGGGTTTACAACTGCAAGTGGTTAAAACATTCTCAGGAGACATAAGAATGTTATGTGGTCTTGATAAAAGTGCAAAATCAAAGTTAAAAGCAGGAAACTGTAGCACTAAGAAAATATCGAACTGGCACTAGAATGTGATATAAAGGAACTTGAGAAGGAGGGAGTGTATAAATATATGGGGACTGAATGATCTGGAATAAAACATGAGCAAATGTGAATAAAACTCAGTTAACATACTTCAAAAGACAAACTAATACTGAAAACTGTTCTGCCATCTAAGAATAAAGTCCAAGCTATTAAATCAGTTTGTTTTTTCTATTCTAATTTACAGTTTTGAAGTGAGTGGCCCCAAAAGGTATTAGATCAGATGGACAGGAAAACGAGAAAAAAGTTCCATGCTTATCAAATACACAAAAATCAGCATATACAAACATTGTATATTCCTTACTCAAAAGGAGGTATGGGTTCCACTCCAAACTGAATATCAGTACAGATCTGCAGTCATGGGACTGCATACATATGAGGACTTCACCAGAACCAAACGCAGTGAACGTTTTAAAGCACAAGGACAAGTCAACCAAGATGACTTCTTTGCTTAGTTTGGCAGAAGTATTTCAGAGTACAGCAGGAATGGAAATCAGACCAGAGTATAAAAAAAAAAAAAAAAAAATTTCAGACAAGTGAATGTGCCAAACAACAAAAGAAAGAATATAAGGAGAAGGATCAAAGGACAGAAATACAGAAAAGGGAAATATTATGGCAAGTACAGAGATCTCCTGCAGCAATCTCATGTCAATCAGATTTTGGCTCAGGAATAATTAAGGAGAGGCAAACTGAAACCAAAAGATGAAAAGATAATTTTAATGAAAGCCCAAGAATGACTATGTACACATTGGTTTACAAAGTCTATTGAACATGTAGGAGAAACAGACAAATGCAGGTACTATTTAAAAAAAGAACCGGAAACAGTCACACATCATATTTGTTGGATGCGAGATACTCATGGCAAAGGACCTGTAAAATGAAAGGGAGGATAAAGGGGGCAAGACAGTTGCATAGGGGATTGTGCAAACACTACACTACTGAAGTGGTTGAGAAGCACCAGAAACAAACCACAAAGCACAACAGAGAATGACAAAGTTTATATCTGGGATCACCATTACCAACAGTTTGAAAAATAGAAGCAACAATAGTCCAGGAAAAAAAAAAAACAAAAGTAACACTGATGACTGAAATTACCACACCCAGTTATTACAGTGGCTTACATACACAGGCACACAAAGTAATAAAATATCAGGATTTTCAGGGAGAAATGACAGCAATGTGAATGAAGGACACCCGGACACTTCCAACAGTAGTAGCAGCAAGTGTCTAATAAAAAATAATTTATAGCTGTATTTAGATATGCGACCAATACCTACAAACAGATAAGAAAAACAATTCAAGGTTTACATTGATCATAGCAGATTACTAGGCTGTCAACCCGGAGGTCATTTTCAGCCTAGCCATTTCAACCAATGTACTGTAGATGTACTAGTCAACATCAAAAACTGCAATTAGTGATGAGGGTTGTGGGCATGATCCCCGGTAAAAATTCACATTGTCCCATAAACCCATCCAGGTTACTCTTGAAGAGTATTACAGAGGTGCTTCATTTCAAATGAATGGATAAGCCTGTTCCAAATACGTGGCAGTCAGTGGGAGATGAATCTGTCCCTCCAACATGTCCTATTTAACTTGCAGGCCATATTCAAGTCCCAGGATTGGGCAGCCCTAGACCCATTTGATTTACAGAAATGCAGCAAGTTTGTTAGGTTTGGGTCTTAGGTTGTTCTGTAGGCCGGGCATAAGTCTCCCCTAAGAAGTCTATACTATACTGAGTACAGTGACAGGGATTTTAGTTGGTCGGTGTAAGGCACATGTTGGAGGCCCTTGATCTTCTTTGTTAGAAACCTCTGCGGTCTCTCCATTTGCTATAGGTGCTTACTACAGTACATGCCGAATGCAGCGCTATACTCAATTATGGGCTGGATAACTACCAAGTACGGGGGGGGGGGGGTTATAACTTCTTTTGCTCTAGAGGAGATTTCTTTACAAATCCAGTGAGCTACCTGGAACGCTTTCCTTACAATGATAGACAAGTGGTGGTTAAAGTTAAGGCTGTCGTCAACCTGGAATCCAAGATCCCTTACCATTTCATGGGTACTTAGAATACTGTTATTGATGTGATAGTGTGAAGGGAGAATGTTACATTTATAAATTAAATTT
>NC_056736.1:713926555-713954623 GCF_019279795.1 Protopterus annectens | reverse complement strand
TTTCAGCCACAGATCAGACAGTAAACAGCCTCTTTACACACAACAATTCAGTCGGAGGTCTTTTCATTCAAGAAGAACCATTTATGCATATTCTCCAGCGTACATGTCTAACCAGCCATGCACTCTGACCTGTAGCTTACCAAGGGAATTCCGGATTACAAGGATGACAATGTGAAATAAGTTGTTACAACCAGACTGTAGTTATCAGTAGGCTTTTCTAAGTGACAGCCGATAACACAGGAGGCTCGGGTTCGAACGTTTTAGTAGTGTACACAGGCAGGCTAAATAATATACAGTCCAAGTATGAGAGTTTTGTCTGACTCTATACAGTAAGCAGTTTCTTTATATAGTGTTTACAATCAGCTTTTGCCCACCTTACTGACGTGGTCGGTCACAGGGCATTTCCATCACTATGGTCCGCAATTGTCTATACATACGTGGGTGCTGGGGTCGTGCTTTTAAATTGTTTTCCCATGGGAATAACACAGCCTTGCAAGGCACCTTGTACATTACAGTATCCTTTTGTGATTGTAGCTGTTTCAAGGACCCTAGACTGTTACGATACAGTGGACAGTTAATTTCTTAATACGTTGCTTTGTCTCTCTGGTAAGGAGTTGTACTGCTATCTTCGATTGAGCTCACAAGGCCATCCTCCTCTGGGGAAGGAGTGCTGTTATGCATGTACATACATTTATTGTTCTGTAACCCAGCAAATAATTAATGATGACAGACATGAGCCTGCTGTACTGCTTACTGCCAGGTTCAGAATTCCATCACAGTACAGCTTAGCTTCACCAATTACATGCAGGCTTAGTTCTACTGCCATATTGTACGGTACAATTCAATACATTATATAGTATTTCGAGTGTAAACTGGAACTTCATATGTGTTTCTATATATTTTACGAACAACATCCATCCAGCCATATGCATGTTGTTCCGTCCTTTACCTTGACCGTGTGTATTTGTCCGTCCAGCTACGCTAATCTCCACATGTGATGTCCCAGTTTCCCCTTCTTTGCCTGTAGCACCCTGTTAGGACGTCCTGTGTGGTAGGCACCTGTTCCGCTATATGTGATCGACTTCACTGCAAAGATAATCATCGATGCGGTGGTCCAACGACCTGACTTGTCCACATGTGTACAGTTATGTGCACCGTGTCGTATGCAAACCTAGATGGTTTGGACGGGTACATACTACATGCCGGATGTACACATTCTGCTGACACATTCACATGCAGCCATTTACATATCTGTACCTGCGGTGGGTTGGTGACATGTGGGTAATGATTTGCCCGCGTGGCATTGCCTAACACAAACATCTTACCACAGTTCAGGTATGCACATTGTGTGTGGTTGTATAGCTGCACATGGATGCTAGCAGGTTTGGGTGCAGGGGTATACATGGGTGTGACTGACATGTACAATGAGGCTATTGTGTAGTACATCCGAATGCATGGGTTCTGCTTCTGGATATTACACTTCATCATGCACCATCCAGTGTATGCAACAGAGACGTTGCTGGGTCTGGGATATGTTGCTATGCACATGTTTGCCTGTGTTTGAGGTATCTTGCTTCCTTACTGTTGTTATGTCAGCACAGCTACCCGGCTATGTACTGTCACTACTGCTTGTGACCATTATGGTTGGCACCTTTTCCAATGCCCATAGTGGGGCATGTTATGTGGACACTTCGAATTTGCAGGACTACACATACCCAGGGCTAGTGCAGTTGACAGAACTTCACTTGTTTGCCATACTATGAGCTTATTCTGTAAGCGTTTGGGTTCCTTATTTATTTTCTTATGCCATGTCTGTGTTCCATATCGTAATGTATATGTTTTATGCTACTATTTACATGTATATTGCGGAATTTGCATGGCAGGGGATCGGAGGTCATTTTCCATTTTACGATTGTTGCAGGGACACGACTGTCCAATCAGGGACTGTCCATGGCACATTGGGACAGCAGGTAACCCTGGTGACCATGCCCATGTCGCTACTGGGGTTTCCACCTTTTCCATTTTCCGATCTGGGATATTTCCGGGACTCACATCTGACTTTACAGGCCGACACATACAAACGGTCACTATATAGCATAGAAATTCACTTGTTTGCCTAAATAATATGCTTATTATTGTGGCAATTTCCTTGCTTATTCTGTTTATTGTGTCATTTAGGTATTTCTGTTACAGAAATAACCAATTCATGCTACCATTACATTAAATACGGGATATCATTGTGTCCTACAATCGTAGCACATCAGCCATTTCTAATACGTTTTTCGGGACACAACTGTCCATGGAGAGACTGCCCCAACCAAAGTGGGACAGGTGGTGACCTTAGTCGCTGCTCCTATGTCGGTGCGGCGCACTGACATGCGGCTGTACACCTTCTCTGAGTGTAAACACTGACAGTGCATTGCGGGACGAACGCGGTCTTATGCGTATCCTTTGCTCCTTGGACGGGTACACTTATGCCTTCGTGGCTTCTATTTGCTTCTCCGTTAATTTGGGATGGGGACTATGTTGCATACTGTATGTGCGTTTCATTCTGCACAGGACCTGGCTGCTGCCATTACTATTGTGGGCGGACCGTGGCTGTCAGCACATTAGGTTGCTCACCTCATGCCGGCTTAGACACGCCTCCAGACGCATCCTACCTGGGCTCGCTCACGTACACTACGCACGTGTCTGTGATTCCGGTGCACTCTCATTAATATGTATATGGCACTACTGCGCCGGATATTCCATGCACCGCCGGCGCAGGCCTTACGCCGGCCTTGCGCCGAGCTTCATGAATCCCGGGGATTGTTTGGTAAATAGTCTCCTTTATATGGGTTCCAGTTGTATTTTGATGCAGTGGTACAAGCCTACTTCTTAAAATTAAGCTTTGTTTTACTCCTGGCGATTATTTTCCCTACAACATTTTATTCTTAAAGGATTCTTAGAACCAAAGACTTCGACTATCACTCAGCAAGTTCAATGTAATGAATAACTATTTTTTAGGACTGAATGTTTAAATTCTCCCTATAATATTCCTACTATTATTGTGTTCTGACATTAAGACTGTTAGCGTCCTTACCATGAACAAACAAATGTGTGCTGAACCATTAGCTTTATTACTGATGTTAATATATCAACTCAAATGTACTTTACAGAATGAAAAAAAGAAAATATTACTTATCAACTACTGGCAGAGTTCAACATGTTTATGATAGTTTTCCTTAGCAGTCCTATACTGCATGGAGTAAAAGTTCATCTTGTGCTTTTTTGTCAGGTTTTCTTTATAACGGTTTGTTGAAAGTCTCTTGACTAATGTTGTAAGGGGTCAATTTGCACTGTACTGCTTTTAGCCCACAGTTTTACATTGTGGAGTTGGTATATATACATAGAGATCCAAGGTGCTTTGCTGCTCTGCAAAACACTTTCATTTTATCTTTTCTAGTAATTTTAAGATTTATTATACGATGTAAAAATTATGAAAGGTAACTCCTACTACGATGATTCAAATTAGCAAATCTTTTTTTTCTCCCCATGGACACTTTGATGTGCTAAAATAGAAGGCTGCAGTATATCTTAACTGTAAATGCAATCTCTTCTGTTTAAGCATCTGTCTATATTTACATTTTACCTCATTGAAGTCAGCTTCATTCATGTTAGTTCACAATTCGCACACAGTGAGATTAGGAAGTCTTAGAAACAGTTAGTAACTGTTTTTTAACATTATTTTCCTCACTGACTACAAGGATAAAATATGGAAATATCCTGGCAGTAATTTGATGAAACAGTATTTGAAAACACTAACAGAATATTATATTGCATTTTCAAGATCATTGCTAGGCAAGCATGCTTTGTGCACCATTTTTTGGGTTTGTATTGATGATTCTTTCCTCTTAGAAACAGAATCAAATGAGGGCAGACTACAGACCGAGCATGCACTCTAAACATTCTTAGTTGGTATCCACTACTTTTGCATCTGAACTGGAACAGATCAAGTTTACTGAAGCTTATTATGGTATGGGTTTACGTTTTAAATACTGATTTATTCATTAGTGGCTAAGCAGATGCTATATAATTCTTATTATTCCTTCCTGCTTAAAGAATAGCAAAGTTGTACTATTTTTTTTTTTTTTGTAGTTCCCCTCGGATCACTGAGTCTCCCTACCATTTGGTCTCTTGATTTACTTGTTCCCCCAGGATTACAGTCTTGTGTATTCATCTCATTCATAGCAAGGCTTAACTGCAATGAAAGTGCTGCCACCCCCTGAGCAGGGGATCAGGGTTTTAACTTATTTCCTAATGCTTTACTGTACATAATACCCAGTGACATTTCTGGGATTAAGAATGTAGTGGGCATTGCACAGGACTGTCGCTCACTTCCATGAGTGACATAAGC
The DNA here is from genome assembly GCF_019279795.1 of Protopterus annectens. Taxonomy (NCBI): domain Eukaryota; kingdom Metazoa; phylum Chordata; order Ceratodontiformes; family Protopteridae; genus Protopterus; species Protopterus annectens. Next base: position 713,950,227 of record NC_056736.1, on the reverse strand, counting down.
CTGAATACACCTCCTTTGAGGCAAACACTTGTGTGGGTTTTACAGTTTTTACCATGGAGGTTAATGGAGCCCTTGGATCTGAGCATGGCTCCCCCAACTCCTCATGAGTGAGCCCCTAAATCTTCTCCCATTCCAATCAGCTCCTTAAGTACTGGGACTACTAACTGATCTCTGGTGTTCTGGGCTGTAATCTGTGATCTGCCCCTGCATGTTATGAAACTAAGAAATTGTGAAATACAGTTAAAGCTACGAATAGTTTTAAGTTAAAATTATGGACTAGTCTTGTACTCTCCTATTACAAATATGAGGAAAATAGAGTACTGTCTTCTGTCTTCATCTAACAAGATGTGAACTGTTATATCCCACTTATTCCTTATACCTGAATCTACCCTCTGGGCGAGTGGTATTTGCCTTCACTGGAGCAGGATGCTGAAGTATTAGCCCATGATATTCTGCTGTATTTGCCTCATTGAATTCAGAATGATACAGGATATTATTTATTCAGTTAAAGCCAAGTTTAACCCAGTTGCCTTCTAGTTCAGTAATGGAAATGCAGATGACTGTGATCTGATCATTAGCAATGTTATTATTTTCTAGTATGATGTCACTGATGAGGAGAGTTTAATCATTAGCAATATTATTACTTTCAAGTATGATGTCACTGATTAAGAAGGGGAGGAAAAAGTGTCAGGCGGTTGATTACATTCTCTTGAGACATCAAAAATGGTGGCTTATATCTATGATAAATAATGAATAATACAAGGTTACATATATGAATAGACAGGTACGTCATGTAACTACAAATTTTAACTCTTTGTTGAATGAGGAATCTTTGTAATGTTTGCAGTATCAGTATCATTTTAAGTGTATTAATTTACATTATTTTAGAGGTAAATTTACTTCTTTCTCCTTTATTATGTCTTGATAAATATGATGAATTGAGCAGTAAGGTATGAATAGCTCCTAACTACAGTTAAGAAAAGTACTTAAGCCCACACTTGCTACACCATGCTGCCAGATAACATATGGTTTGATACCATTTGGCTATATCACTTATTTTCAGCAAATCATATCATTTTGTGTTGGTGAAAAGGGGGCACAGAGGAAAAATCATCTTGTAGATTCAGGACATTCTTAGCTATGTGATTAAGTCATATCCATCACATTGTTCATGCCTGAATCTTCTAATCAGGTCAGCCTATTTTCTTAAATTTGCCATTCCCTCGCTCTTCTCCTCTGTCATTCTTTCCTAATCCATTCTCTTCCTTTCTTCTCTAACATTTTTTCCTGTCCTCATAAAATAGTTAGCTTGTATTTAGAGTCCAGCTATTAAGCTTAATGTGAGTTAATATAGAGGGATTGACAAGTCGGGAGGCATAATGAATAGCATACACACAGAGACACAATACATCTTACATAACCTTGCTGTTTGTATGAACTGTGCGTCCAATGACCTGAAAATCAGTTTAGCTAGTCCAATAGCTTTAAAGCTGCACACTGATATCAAACTTCCTGCTTTTTAAAAATTAGAAAATACAGTCTGCTATTTATTTAGGAAGTAACATGCATTATCCTACACTGACCATATAAAATCAGCCTTAACACTGTACTAGGAATGTTATAGGCTATTTATATTGAAATCAAACTTTTCAACAAATTCAAAAAATGCATTATTAATAAAAAATAATAATAATAAAAATGTTTCCATAATTAGAATAACTTTTAATTTGGGAGCAGTCCATATTTCTCTTCGGTTTCTTCAGCACTCTTCCACAGCTGGAGAATTTAAAAACAATATTGATACTGGACATCTGGTCTTCCTTCTGGGACCGTTATTGTTACACTAAAATCGTCTCTTAGAGATACAGTTTAAAGAGTTGGTCGCAGTTACTTTTGAATATCACAGTTATCATAGTCAGCATTTACTGCAAGGAGACTGGTTATAGTACTTCTGGTTGCTCTTCTTAATGGAACTTTATCTTTAATGTTTTGTCTTGTGCAAGCATCTGGTGTTGTTTCAATGCAATTTATTGTCTTTTCAAGGAACCATATAAAATCTTGATTTGTCTGCTTTACCAACAACTTCACTTCAAGCTGCAGACTTTCTTGTAGCTTTTATGTTCTTATTTTGTCTACAAACATTAAAGCTGGAAATTTTCTGCAGCTTCTATCACAGTGCTATTTTTCTCTGCTGGGGAATTGCTATTTTATAGAAATTACAATGTGACAATCTTCTCGGCTTTTGTTGCAGTTATTTTTTTTTGTTTCACTGCTTGAATAGTTTTCAACAGTAATGCACTGCATTAAGGGTAGTGTGGACATCTCGTGGAAAACCTGAAGTCCATTTCATGCACAAATCTGAATTCCTGACTTCTGTATTGTAGACCATTGCAGGAAAGAGAACATCAAGCATGCCTTGACTCAGAAATATAGACGTAAATATACTAATCACAAGTGGACTTGTTGCCTGACAGTCTGATTACTTCAGTAACTCTGAATAATAAAAATAAATTCATGTAAGATACACAACTTTGTTGGAGTGGAACAAATCTCTATTTACCTGAGTTCATGGAGAAACTAGAACTGGATTTGTCTTGAAGTTTTCTTTTGGATTGTCGTTATGGTATGCACTGCAGATGACACAACTTTGTACAGTACGTCCTAGAGGAATTGACATTCTAGGCCAAAAAAGTGATACCTCTTGCACTTTGATTAACGTATTCTGTCAAGCATTCATTTCTCAGATGACTGAGAAGTACCAATTACCAGCTTTGAAAATTAAATCCTAGACACAATTAATTCTTCCTTGAAAGAATAATATGGCTGCATTTCTTAACTTCTAATGATTTCTGGTCAGGAATTTCTTTCATTGTAATGTCTTTCAGCACCTGCATCTCAAAATCAATTTTTGCACATTTTCTTTGGCTATTGATAACTGCTGTGTTATCTGAAGTATCTTCTAGCTGTTATTCTAGCAACTCTTTATGTTTCTCTTGTAAAAATTCTGTGCTCAACATATCTGCTATGTCTAGTTCCTTATCTAGATTAAATTTCATTTTCAGATCATAGATCTGTAGATTAAGCAACATCTTCTGCAATCTCAGTGGTACCATGTACAAATTATGAAGATGTTTTGCAAAGGTCTGTGAACTGTTTTTACCTGAACATGCTTACCATAGACATGTTTAAAGATTCAGTCATATTTGTATATTATTGTTAGAAGTTAATTTTCTATATGAGCATAACTCTTCTATGTATCCCTAGAATGATCTTGACCCATTTGCAAGTGATATATTCTCTTATGGGATCACAGCTTCTATACCATTATGACTGAAATCTACCTGCAACACAACTGGCTTGTTTAAATCATAGTATTTGAAAATTGAAGTATTTAACTGGTTCTTTGAGCACTTCAAAACTATTCTTGTTGATAATTGTATTTTGGTGATATCTTGAGCTTGCTCTAATGCTTTTGTTAGAGTTGCAGTTATATTTGTTGTTTGGTGCAAACTTGCAAGATTCTGTATCATTCCTACAACATTTGGAATGATTGAATTATTTTTGGCATTTGCATTTACACAATAAGGTTTTAGTTCTTCTGACACACACCCCTTGCATTTCAGACTCATCTCTCCCTGTGTTTAAATTAGCTCTTATTTAACTTTAAATTATGCTGATAATCTATTTAGCATTTCTAACAATATCCTGTCATGTTTTCTTCATGTCTGCTCTAACAGTGCTATATCATCAGATAATTTGCTATAGCATCTAAGCCTTCAATTAATTTGGAAACCACTCTATGGAATAATGTCAGTACTGATGAAATATCCAAAAGAAATATAATGATCTGGTTCTTTCCTGCCCATGTATTAAATGTTCATTATTTAGAGGTTGCTTCATCTAGCTTTGTTTACCAAAATCCTTATTTTTCATCTTGTACTGAAAAAGCATTTGGCATTCTTGATATCACTTCTTCAGCTATAAACAATATGTAATGCTCTCTTTTAATCACACTGTTCAGATCTTGTGGATCACTACATATACAAATATTATATTTTGTTACAAGAATGACCACACTATGTGCCCATTCTTTTCACTCTACTTGCTGTTTAAAAACACCTATATTATCCACTCTCCTCATGTCCTTTTTATCTCTACTTCTGGGAGCTGCTGACACTTTTTTAGGAGCATGTGTCACTGGCACTGCATTGTTATTTGATGTGAAAACCTCCTAACAAGCTTCCTAAGCCTAAACATAAAGCAGAATATCTTGCAGGAGGTTATTACTATGGCTTTGCACAGCACATGGAATGCCTCTGTAACTGTGTGACTGATTCTTTACAATACAATATTTGCTTATGCACTATGAATTCATTTTAACATCCCTAGCTTCTTATAGAAAATCCACACAGCTCAAAATATTAAGACAATTTACTCTGGTGACACTATTTGAAAATCAAGTTAGAATTTTTTTAGATGTGAGCTCATGCATAAAAAGCTTTTGCCCAATGGTGTCAACTTGTGTCAACAATAGTTTAACATTGTACATGTTTGTTCTCTCTTCAGAGCAAGTCAGACATAATGATTTAAAAGTATTTTCTTATAAAATATTACACTTTGACAAGTGTATGTTTAAATTCCATATAATACCTCTAAGATTTTGTTTTGTTTTCTTTCTCATTAGCCTAGTTTCTGCACGACTAATTTCCTCATGAATAATCCGTCCTTTTTTCTTTATAGCCACACTTACCACAAACTCCATTTAAAATGATGATAGTGCTCTGTTCATTATGATTCAACACAAGACTTGCTTTTCTGCAGTTATTACTTTTGAAACACACTCTGACCTTGCCTTCAGTTTGCATTTTGCCTTATTATTTCACTCATGTCTTATTTTTACACATGTTCATGTTCTCATCTTTTTAACTGTGTTCAAATAATTAAACTTGTTCTACCCTCAACTACACATTTTGATATGGTCAAGTCCATTTTTCTTTAAAGCCCACTGCTTGTTTAATTTCTTATACTTAATATTATTCTGCTTCTCTCATTACAGAATCATGCTGCTCCCTACGTTCACAGCATTTGGCTCTATATTTTAGCTTAGTAACACACATCTGCAGTCTTTGTAGGATCATCTGCTTTAATAAATGTCAGGTTCTTTCTGTGTTCACAATATCTTATAATCAAGTTAATTTCACAACAGTATCACCAGTTAAGATACATAATGAGCAGCTAACAAGTATATTTCAGCTGTACTTAGTTCAATATTACTTTTGTTGATTGATACATGAAATAAACATACTTGTTATACAGACATTGTATAATACAATGTATGGCACTAAATATATAAGTCCTATGTTATCTAATTGGAGTATTTTGTATGTTGCACAACTTAAAAACAAAGATATGGCATCTAAGTCCAAGGAAGTCATTGTTCCACTGTATTCTGTATTCATTAGACCTATCATTGAGTACAATGCCCCCTTTGGCATGTACCTAACCAGGTATATCCAACAACTGGATCGTCCACAGAGGTTCCTTACTAAAAGAATACAGGGTGTAAATAAAATGTACTATGCAGACTTCCTATCCCTGTATTTTGTCTCCTACAGGCTTTTGAGGGGATATCTATACCTGGCATACACAGCATTGTCAGACCCCATTCTGTTGGACCTCCTGCATATCCATAAAACAAACAGCACCAGAATTACTCATTCTAAATACTTAAACATTGCCTGTGATATAAATAGGACATGCTGGGGAGACAGGTATGTATCCCAGAGACTACTCCGTATTTGGAACAGGCTCCCCATCCATGTGAAGTGGAACTCCTCCCTAACCCAACATTCATCCTTGGTTTAGCACCTACATCTCTGTCACAGGCAACCTGTAAATGGTTCAGCTCCCAGACCCCTGCTTGTAAATGTTTCATCCAAGTCCCAGCTTACACTTATCAAGGGTATCAGAACTTATCAGAGATTTGGGATGCATGGGTAGGCTTAAAAAGGCTCTTGTGGTCATTAGCCTAGTAAACACCTATGAACCTATAAGCTATAAAGAACCTACATTACTGAGCCATGCCAAAGAATTATTCAGTGAGCTCATCCCTGCATTCTGTAATGAAGTGCTGTTACCTAATTACATAGACTGCAGCAGTCAAAAATGTTTCAGTGAGTCATCCTTAAGGGCTGAAAAATTATTAATTTCTTATTTCCCCAGATCTTGTTATGTTATTCACTCATTAATTTCATCCAATTTGAAGTTGCTTGTTTTAAAACTCAGACAGGCATATTTCTAATCCTTCAGATGTGCTGCGTGACAAACATTCTCAGTGCTAAGTCTAACTAGTCACTTCTCAAACTATTGTTCTCTAGATGCTGTCATTGTCCTCTTAAAATTGAAGACCAGTCTGGTATGTTCCCCTGTAAGTGCAGCAGTGCATGGCTTAAAGAAACAGTAATCCAAAAGTACAAAAGCCAGCACAAAAGGTGTATAATGTGTAACTTTTAATAAAAAGTTAAAACATACAGACCGGTTTCGGCATACATAAAAAGCCTTACTCAGTGTAACTGAACAAAAAACCAAGCACTCCTTATATACACACCCATGTGTAATAAAGATCATTCACTGGCTGCTCACAATTGCTCATTCAGTCCAGGGGGAATCAACCCCCCCCAGTTTAATTATCCATATTTTTTCTTTATTGCTAAGTATATTGTGCCAACCAATTTTATTAGTTCTGTCCCTCTTGATAATATCGTGAATCTAAATGATGCTGAAGGATGAACAACCACATGTTTATATAGTGCATTAGTAAGCCTTTTCAATTTAAGATCACTCATGTGCTGACTAATCCTAAACGTCACGGCTCTGGACGTCTGGCCCACATAAAAGGCCGAACATGTACAAGTGGCTAAATATATGACCCAATCAGACGAGCAGTTAGCAAAAAAGTTAATGTCATAAACAAGACTAGTATTGCGACTAGTGAAAGTTTTTGTCTGGTTGAGCCTATTACAATGCGCACAGTGGCCACAACTATAACAACCCTGAAGGACATCTCCCATTAATGTAGATTGTTGAGGAGGGGAAACCATCCAGGTTACCACCTTATAATGATTAAAGTGGGATGCCAAAGACCTACCACTCCTAAAACCAAAATAACATTTATCCCCAAGGAGTGTCCTAATCTTCTCATCTACTTGTAAGATGTTCCAGTTCTGTTGTACGACCTCACAGAAAACACTGGTGTTACGACCATAGGTGGTAATCATTCTGATGGAAGCTGATTCAGAGATAGATTTATCTTTATATTGTAATAGCTCCTGTCTATCCATACCACTCACCTCCCTACATGCCATAGTGATCACTCCAAATTTGTATCCCCGTTCCTTAAATCTCCTAACCATATCCTTCTTATGATAATTGTGTTGATCCCTATCAGAACAAATGCATTTTATTCTCATGAACTGAGACTTGGGTATATTCGGGATGACATGTGGTGGATGATGGCTGCTGGCATGGAGGAGGGAGTTGTATTCAGGAAATTTGCAGAACACCTGCGTCTCCAAAGACCCATCGATGTTTTTGGTTATAAGAACATACAAAAAAGTGATATGATTTGGATCTTGTGTGCAGGTAAACTCAATACCCCATTTATTCCCATTTAAGTATTCCACAAATTCCTGTAAATACTCCAAATCCACTCTCCATACCAACCAACAGTCATCCAAGTAATGTCGCCAGATGTCCATTTCCAGCAAATAAAGATTGCGTAAGGGATCATATATAAGTTGTTCTTCTATAAAAGCCATAAACAAATCGGCATATATGGGGCCAAAGATGCCCCCATAGCCATATGCTTAGTTTACCAGTAACATTTGTCCTGGTAATAAAAAAACATTTTTAGTCAGGACATGTTCTGTCATAACCACTAACAATGTGTTAAATCCAGAAAGATATAGTTGGGCAACTACAAGCCAGTGTTCCACCAGCAAAAGGCCAGCCCAATGAGGGATATTGGTATATAAAGAAGCTACATCCAATGTACAAAGAAGCCAATGGGGTTCTCCCTGAGCATCGGATATGATTTGCAAAAACTCGGTGGTATCACGAATACGAGATTTCACCAAAGGCAACAACAGTTTGAGATATCGTGCTAAAAACACGGCCAAAGGTTCCGGCAATGATACCATACCTAAAACAATAGGTCTACCCGGTGGATTGGATAAAGATTTATGAATTTTGGGTAGCAAATATAAGTATTGTTTTTTCGGATCTGCTACAGCAAGATGTTTGGCAGTGTTATTAGATATAATCCCCTCATCTATGGCCAATTGGATGAAGTCGTCAATCTGATGTTTGAAGTTACTAGTGGGGTCCAATGGCATGGACATATAGTACATATGATTGTCCAGTTGTCTCCGAACTTCATTATGGTAAGTAACAAAGTCCATGACCACAACGGCTCCCCCCTTATCCGCTGGTGTAATAACAATATTAGTGCTACACTTAAGTTCCATTAATGCATCTTGTTGAATCTTTGAGAGATTGTGTGGTTTGATCCAGGCCTCACCATGATAAATATGTAGCTCTTTGAGAACACTATGTAAAAATAACTGTACCACTGGGATGCATAGGTGGCATGAAGTTTGATCTTTGAAAATAGAATACATTATCAGTAATGCTTGTATCATTGTTCTTATCAAAAAAACAATTTGAGGTTCAAAGTTCTACCAAAAGCAAACAAATCTGTCACAAAATCATTTTCAGGCACAAAGAAAGCTGGCACAAAGTTTAACCCTTTATTAAGGAGGTCAAGTTGCACAGGAGTAAGAGTCTGAGAGGAGATGTTAAGGATATTCTTATGTTCTATTTGTTGCTCAAAATCTGGAGTAAAGTTTCCACATTTGTTATGTTTCCTGTGTTTATGTCCCCCCTCTATGTCTGGGGTTCCTAAAGAGAAATCCGTGCTATTATTACATTTTGGTGTAGGTGAGGTTAGGCCTGGAGGTGCTTCAGAGTCCGTATAAGAAGATGACTCCTCCCCTGAAGTACCCATGAATAAAGTACTGGATTTTCTTAATATCGATCTGGGACGTTTCCTTTTGTTAGGTTTGGGACCAAGATTGGAAAATGTTACACTCTTATATGGACCAAATGGTCTACCCTTTTCTTAATCCATTAGATCCCTATTGAATTTGTGTATCTTATGTTCCTTAAGTTGTTTTTCCAAACTCAAAAGTTCCTGTGCTAAGTGTTGTAAGCAGGTTGAATAGTTTTTATGTCCTACAAATTGTTTTGACTGTTCACACAGCTTTGTGACTTCCAAGATCCCACCATCTATACACTGGTCATAGTATGAGGTTAAAGCCTGAACAAACCCCATTGATGCCTGTTGTTGTATAGTTTCCCATGTTTTTTGTAATTCCTCATCAATGTTGTTGACCAAGGGCTGAATTCTTACCCATAAACCCCTGGGACTAATGTTTTTCAACATATAGGCTTTAAATAAGCGTAGGTGTCAAACATCGGCTCTTAAATTTTTCATACTCCTAGACAACTGACTAAACAAGTCCTGACAGTCCAACTCCGATGATGCTGATTCCTGCCCCTCTGAACCCATCGCTTGAGCCCCTACTCCAAATATACCTAAATCATCACGATCTGATGATATACTTCTAAGTAGTTGGTTAAGATCCATCTTGAAAACCAAAAATAATTTATCAATAGCACAGAGGCAAAAAAAAATGTTTAAATACCAAATAGCGGGCACACATCCCGTAATAGGCCAACAATGAAGATTTACCAACGTGAAAATTAAAAATAGAAATGAAGCCAATAAATATGTGCGCATGTGCACGTATGTGCACGTGTGCGCATGTGTGTGTGTGTGTGTGTGTGTGTGTGTGTGTGTGTGTGTGTGTGTGTGTGTGTGTGTGTGTGTGTGTGTGTGTGTGTGTGTGTGTGTGTTTATTTGTATGTTAGAAGATGCTTGTGAAAGTACAATGCATGGGCTGGTACTGATAACATTAGTGGTATCAGGTCTGACAGTGTAGAGTTCAGTTCAGTGATGTGGCATTTAGCGGTTAATGACCTGGTTCTTAGTGTTGCTTTACCATATCTCTGAAGCATTCAAGCATGCAGCTATAATCCCTCTGCCTAAAGTCACATCTCCTACTGGGCTGATGGGTTATAGACCTATTTTGATCTTATGCTTTCTTACCAAAATATTTGAAGAACTTTTATACAAGCAACTACATAAGCACATTAACAATTATGGCATGTTATTTAATGCACAGCATTTTGCTTTTGCAATGCCTTCAGTGCCTTTACTGCCCTGGTAATAGCCACTGATATCATTTATTGCAAACTGAATGAAGGATTTATTACTGCTGGTCTCTGTATAGACATAGTAAGGGCTTTTGAAACAGTCAACTATATTCTTCTTCTCAACATCTTTGGAGATACAACTATTTGCTGCTTACACAGTTATCTAAAAGATAGAACCTTCCAATTCCATAGTACTGTTTCATCGTTTACTGTTGGTAAATGTAATACAGGTGTTTTATAAAGGTCTGTGCTAGATCATCTTCTCTTTTCTCTGTTTGTTAATGATCTCTCTATAGAATTACCAAATCTTCAATTAATAATGTATGCAGATGATATGCTGCTCCTGCAATCCAGTACAAGCCACTATGACCTGCAAACCAAATTGCAGGACAATTTCATTCATGTATTTACCTGGTCCACTACTAATAAATCCTAAGAAAGCCAATGACATAGTCTTTGCCTCAGCCAGGAAATGCCACTATTTCTCTTTTTTCTTAACAGATATTAATCAGAACATAATATCTAATGTCACTGAACAAAGGTACTTAGGCATAATACTCATCTGTACCCTTTCCTTTACCATGCATACAGACTTTGTCGTGAATAAAGTCCTTGCTCAATTAAAACTATGATACAAGATCAATCCCCTCCTTTAGCCCACTGTTCGCAGAGCCACTGCTAAAAGTATTTTAATATCAAACTTGAATATGGCCTTCCTTTTCTCATTATGCATTCAGTTCACAACACTCACAGAAAATGGACTGCTGAGGATAAAATCAACGGAATCATTCTATAAGCAGACCCCTAGATGCATCATTGGAATTTGCTACCAAAATCCAAATGGCGTTTAGTGCCTCATAGGGCAACTTTTCTTCTAAGTACTCTAATTTACAAGGTGCTAAAACACAGTTACTGCTCCTTTAAGAGTGAGACCACCTTTACAAGGCAACCCTTATGTACTCAGAAGTGAACAGGATAATAATTTCTTTGCAGTATGCCCTCTATTTAAAATTGTTGCAGGTGAGGGAGCCTTCTCTAGACTATGATCTACTACCTGGAACCACTTGTCTACACACATAAAAATCTACTACCCATTAAATGCTTCAAAGAAGCACTTAAAGAGCATCTCTTTACTGAACCTAAAAAACTAAAACTGCTACCGTGACAATGGTTAGATAACTTGCCATCCCATATCTTGAATTATAGGATACATTAAAGGAATTTTTCTCAGCCTCTTAAAGTGGGATCTTAAAAGCATATATTTCACATGCATATAGGAGTTTATATATTATATGTTTTATTGCACTATATTTTAAACATATCTTAGCTTGCACTACTCCATCTCTCTCTCTCTCTCTCTCTCTCTATATATATATATATATATATATATATTATATATATTATATAGATATAGATCTACTTTGTTGTTGTTGTTTGTCTTTTGGCTTTTCCCGGTTAATGATCGCCACAGCGGAACTCTGGTCTGCTAATGATTGGCAGTAGATTTTTACGGTGCAGAGTTGCCAGCTCGATGCCCAACCTTCAACGAAGGCACGTCCATTCACGCATGTCTTTCAGAATGCCACTCAACTGTGGGGAGGACATGCAGACTCCACACAGAAGGCACTCCCCGCACACCAGCTGAGAATCGAACGGGAGAACCTCTTGCTGTGAGGCAACAATGCTACTGCTACACCACCAATATATCTACTTCATATTATCCAAAATCCAAAATGCCGAGATGAGAATCACGAAAGTGAAAATGTTGAACCGCATAAGTATTTCCAGGCAAGTAAAACATACCACACTATCTAAAACCCAGCTAGATGGGGGCTACACCCCCCACACCCCCAATGTGGGGGGCTGCACCCCTTACCCCCCCAACTATATATAAATATAACAACTCCAGGATCCCATTACAGTTGGAAAAAGAGCATGATTCCCCATGTTGGGCAAGTGTTTACTTGCCCTGGGAATACTTACCGATTCGGCAGTTTCACATTCGTGATTTTCATCTCAGCATTTTAGTCATCAGTGTTTTGAATTTTTTTTTTCTCAACGCACTCTTACTGGACCTTTTAATCTTTCCCTGTCAACATTCAATCTCACCACTATATTCTGAATATTGTTGTGTACTCATTTTGTGACTGCCCAGAGGTGACCTTTGTCTGGCATACAAGGCCATCTCAGACACAGCCTTGATGGAGTTGCTGCATATCCGTAAGTCAAACTCCACCCATGCAACCCACATGCAAGTTCTCAACCTGGTCTGTTCCATTAACAGAACTTGTTGGTGGGATAGATTTGTCCCAGCAGCTCTCCCATCTGTGGAATAGACTTCATCTCCATGTCAAGTATTGTACCTCACTAGCCCTCTTTAAGAGGAACCTGGATGACTGGATGGGAAATAGAAAATATACCCCTGGGATCCCACCTGTGTCCCTGCTGGACAGGGAAAACAGATTCTGACTTTGTGGGAACATGGGTGATATTCTTGGCTAGGCTTATAAGGGCCTCTGGGCCAATAGCCTAGTATCGTCCTATGAACCTATGAACCTATTGTGCTGTATATACTATTATTTATTGAAGGATTGTGATGTATTTTCTGCTTGTTAAGCTTGGGTTGTGGCTGAAAAGGGTCAATACACCAATCCATTTACCTTAGGGAACAATTAGTAAATAAGTAATCGGAGATCATCACCACTGCATTGATTGGCAGCCCCACATTGTCAGTTAGTTCTACTGGTGATAATCTTTCTGAATCATAGGATGAGTCTGCCTGAAATGCCATATTTTACATCATCAGGGAATATATGATTTGCATGGGTATTGCAGAATTCACAAATGTCTCTCTGCTACTACTGTCTTAATATTACTAAGGAAAAGTTGTGTTATTACATCTGAACTAAGAAAGTATTTTTTCCTGTTATGTAAAGTATGTATATGTAGCATATTCTTCAATAGAAGCATTTGTTGGTTACAGTCCATCACTTTAGATCAAGTAATGAAGGTACATGGAGTGTATTTGGCTTAGCCAAGGTGTTTGACTTTGTCCACATATTAATATCTTGAACGCTATACAAAATATTAAAATTAATAGGTATATTATTAGGTCGGTAGGTAAATGGCTGCAGGAAAGATCTTGTAGAGTCAAAAATAAGGAGTGAACTCTCAGACAAACAATATGGAAGTAGTTGTCACCCAAGGATTGGTGCTAGGGTCATATTTGTTTACTAATTTATATCAAACTTTCCTCCTTGTAGTAAGCTTTGGATTAACCAATTCACCAACAACATCAAAGTGGAGGATATCGTTTCTCATTTGGAAGGTCAGTCAAGGATGCATGTTTTTATCTTTTGGACTTATTTGAGTTGTGGTCTAACTCTAATGCTATGGTATTTAATGTAAATAGACTCAAGGTTATTTATTATGAAGGTAAACAATCCTATTTAACCCTATGCACTGAATAGTGTAATTTTAGAAAAAGGAGTTGACATTAGAGACTTGAGTAGTAATTATTAGTAACATATCTTTTGAGGCAAATTTCAGAATTGTTATTAGGAAATGTTATATGGTCATTATGGACATTTTCGTTTGTCTCTCTATTAACCAGTGATCATACCTCACATTGTGTCATTGTGTACTGTGTGGCTACCTGTTCCTATAATAGGAAACAGTTGAAAAGACTAGTAATATATATATATCTCTGTATCCTTTGCAATCCAAGTGATGAAGTTAGAGACCTGAGTTTTATGAACAGGCTAGAAAGATCGACTCTCTTCACAATTAATTTTGGGGTGATACCAAGTGATCTTATACTCATTAATAAGTGCATGGATAATTTTATGCTGGCAGATAAGTTGGGAATTGTGGCTAAAATCAAGTCACTGAAACCTGCAATAATAATCCCAGTATTGTTAGTGGGTTAAAGAAGAGATCTTTTCATTGCAGAACTAGAATATTGTGAAATGCAGGGCAGGTTACAAGCTCATAGAATTCCTCAATTAAGGCTTCATGCTTGGATATACTAAACAATAAAACACTGAGACATTTTATTTCTTGTTTTGCACCACTGCTCATGGATGCGACTGTATCCTATCTGAGAAAAATGTAAAAGAAAGTTAGAGTTTTTTTAAACAAATGTGTTTTAAGGCAAGGTGGTCAGTGGTATAGCAATTAGTATTATTGCTTCACAGAGCTTTGCTTTTTAATTTGGATCTCAGCTAGATTGCATTTATGTTGAATCTGTATTTCCTTTCTGTGCCTGAAAAAGTTTTCCTGTGGCGCTCTGGTTTCTTCTCACATCCCAAAGATTTGTCACATGTAAACTGATGAACGTCTAACTTGTGTGTGTGTGTGTGTGTGTGTGTGTGTGTGTGTGTGTGTGTGTGTGTGTGTGTGTGTGTGTGTGTGTGTGTCTCTATATGCATGCACATTTTTTTGAAACAGTGGTGTTCTGCTTAGGATTCATTTCTCTGTCTTGTACATACTGAGTTCCTGTTCCCCTATAACCCTGCATTGAATAAAGTGGGTAAATGAAGAATAAATTAATGTTTTAAGACAGTTCATTTCCTCTTTTCAAAGAAAAATAATACGTATTCAAAACCAGATCAATGAAAGCTTGTTCCTTGCAAAAAAAAAGAGAGAGATTGTCTAATCTAGGGAAGTACAACATTAGTATGACTGACACATTCCTTAGAATTTATTTAAGTGCTACCACATCACGTTAAGGGCCACATTAAAGAGACCTTGCTAACTTGATGCTTTATTTTGTAATTCACAAACATATTAGTCACAATGCGGAAAGATCTTATACAGGGGGTTTGCAAGTCAAGGGTGCACAGTTTGAAACCTATTTTCCCCCTCTATGATTTTTTTAATTACATTTCTTTAACAACCTCTGGTGTCTAGTGGTGGGATTAAATTACTATCTGAGGTGGGAGGGTAATGGATTTGAGGTCTGCTTAATGCCTTTAAAGCAATCTACTTTTTTTGGCGTCTAGTAGTTCCTTGTACTTCACTTATGTGCATTTTAAGCATGCCATATTGAATATCCCTGGAGTCTAATGATTCCCCTACTGCCACTGATCCCCATACTGTTTTATTTTTTTTAATGCCCACAGGTAACAGTTATTCCTAGTGTCTAGTGCCCCCTCATTCCCCTTACTTTTAAAGTGCTGTTGAGGTATGAGAGAATTATCTTTGGTATCTAGTGGTTTCCCCTAATCTCATACCGTTTAAATAGCATTAAGACATGAGAGTAGTTGCTCTGCTTTTTGGATAATATCACAAAATATAAAAACAGACCAACAGACTAAGAGCTTTCACCCTAAATAATCTGGGTTTCTTCAGAGTCTGATGATACACATTTTCTAATCAATTAAATACATGCAATTCAAATAAAATCAATCAATGAAAAACAACTGTCAATAAACCCAACAGTAAGTAATTACAACCCATCATGCCTTTTAGATGGCCAAAACATTAAACATTGCACTTAAGTATCTTGTTTTGCCATCTGATAGATTTAAAAGTATGCATAAAATTACACAAAGAAATAAACAGTATTTAACGAAAAATTGTGCATAATAATTATGAAACTAGCTACACAAATAACACTCTAAAAATCTAAAATTCATTTGCCCCCTGTTTTCAAATACCCTATTTAGACATGGAAAAGAATGCATGGCTTATAAAAAGTTCTTGTTTTTTTATAGTGGACTGAGTTAGGGTAAAGGAAACCAGGGGTAACATTGATTTGGCATTAGAAATGATGGAACTAATTTGGCAAATTAAATTAAAAGAAGATGTCAAACCAGGTTTGAATGATTACATCTCAATTTTGCTGTAGAAGTATATCAGCCACCCCAACTCACCCACCTATCTACAGAAACACACACACACACACACACACACACACACACACACACACACACACACACACACACACACACACACACACACACACTCATGCGTAACAACCCCTTCCCCACCTGATGGCATTCACTCATACACTCAATTATCCATATATAGACACAGACACACACACACACACACACACACACACACACACACACACACACACACACACACACCAAGCATAACCTGTCACTACCCCCATACTGCCTACCAGCAGACACAATCACGCCTACTCTCACACATGTGGAGCCTCTCATAATTGTACATGCACACCTCCTAACCCTACCTTAGTACTAAACTCCCACCTTGATGGAAAAACATGTATTTTTGGCTGTGTCTAGTATTGCTTGAGCAAGGAGTAGCTGTGCTAATCTACATGGCCAAGTTATGGTGTGTACATGCCTTTCTTGAGACAGCTCCATTGTCTGGGCTGTGTATGAATTCAAAAACTTTACCTAGAGGTTTACACATCATGTACACCTTGGGCTAATCTTTATGAATTCCGCTATTGTCTGCAAAGAGTACTAATAGTATCACCTTTACTAATATGGTTATGTCAACACAGGAATACAGAGTACAATGGTACTAAGATGTCACATTCACTCTTGACCCAGTAGTCAGACCATACATGGCAAAAGGAGGACGTGGCTTCACAGTTAGAAGTCAATGATTGACAGTGCACCCGAAAGAACCCACTTTTTTTCAGATTCAGTTATTAAACAGGTGTAGCTGAAGCACAACAGAACTGCACTAGTACTCAAGTTAACACTGCAAGAGCAAACAGTAAGGCTTGGCTATGAGTTCTAATCAAATAACCCCACTTGGATGACTCTATTTGTTCCTAAGGTACTCTTGCTGAGCTTTATAAAGCACAGATGTGCCTAATTACTGCATGCAGGCAAACATAAGGAGTCAATTGTGCATAGTTGTAATTTGCAGATAAAGTAAAGCAGAGGCTTAGTAAGTTAGACAGTCATCCTTAGTTCTGGAAGATCTGACATATGTGAGCTCTGTCCACACAGTATAAAACAGAATTAATATTCCAGCACTGACATTGTATTGCACCTTGAAGATAAGGATATTATATGTTTGAAGTGTCGCCCCTCATCTGATCTGTTAAACTTAGATATACTCTAACTTAATTACAGTTCAGATGGCTCCTGGAGATCCCATTTAATGTACTGTCAACGAGCAAGGGAGTTTCCTCAATGCCCTTTCCAAATTTCTTCCTCTTAGTGTAAAAGTCACTCTTGATCTCATGTGAAGAAAGACCATAGACGTACAGTGATCTGCCTATCCAATAAGGTGTAATAAAAATAAAAATATGATATATAGTTTGAGCCAGACTTATTTTGTACCCCTGTATAGCTGCCTGGTTGAATGTGCTTCCAAAACTCTTGATAGACAATGTGAATGGGAAGCTATATGTTTCCTTTCTCTAGAAAATGTCTTGAAGATGCTAGATAAACAAATGTGGAGCTGACTTTTTATTCAGATAGTTACTGAATAAGATATTTAGTCTGTCCTGTTTATTTACAGTACTAGGTCTCTGTATTCCTTTTTGCCTGTCATTCATTAGGAACAATATTAGATTTTAGTTACTTGTCTTAACAAAGCATTCTGGCATCAAGCCTTTCTCTTGGGGCATAGGAAGGATGATGGGACTGCTTCTTTGCATATCTCTACATCATTTTTCCTGCTCGCGTTATACAATTCCTACCATTTCACTAGATTAGACAGTTCTCCAACAAAAACTGAATTCATACTGAAAGCAGTTTTGATAGCTAAAATGCACATTATAATAAAGAAAATTATGTCCTACATTTCTGGTACTGTAATAATGCGTATTTATGAGACAGTTTAGCACTCACAAAACAAAATTAGTGGGTTGCTTCTGCATCTGTCCACTGAAGCTTGCTGCAGTCACTTCTGTAACATGCTATACCACATGACAAAGTAGAACTGAACAAAATAGATGTACACTGAACCCTGCAAGTGCAGGGCCAATGCATTTAGTTCTAACTGTCATTATATATTGCATTACAAGCCCCAGGGAGCTCTTGCATTCAGCAAGTACACTGTTTGCACTATATAAGGGAACAGTACCATGCTAAAATGAATTTTGAGAAATAATCATGCAGTTAAAACACTAGTTTTATTGTACTCAAAAATGCACATGTAAAGTTGCCCTAATTATACATTACTTGCATTGCAAAATCAGAAATGTCTTAGTTTATATTGTCATTTAACATGGTTGTAATAACTATCAATCCAAAGATGTCTTACTTCTTTAACTTTTTCAAGCATGAGGTTCGGTGTCTTATATGTACATACAATAAAACCATAAACATGAATTTAGCATGCATGAAGGTAAAATTATTTCAATTGCAATAACTTCCTTTCCATTCAAAATAAAGTTACACATACCATCCTTGTTTATATCTATGTTTCTTTCCACAGAAATCCGCAACTCTTTGAGACATTTAGTATCTGAAGGTGCACTGATTTTCTTATGAAGCTTTCACATGTGCACTGCTGGTTCTCAGATCATTGCGTGAGTGTAGCTAATTGCTAATCTGACAGTGTATAATTTTATTGCAAAAAATAATTAATGTATATATGAGGAAATGGTAGTTATGGTTGACTGGAAAGGAAATGATATATGTTCTTGAGATACATATCGCTTCTGCCTTTTTCTTTCTTTAGACTGAAAAAAGAGCTGTTTATGTGTTCATGTGTTCAGTATTTGTGTTCAGTACTTCCAAAGTACTGACAGTTTTATTTGCACTGACTATTTTATATACAATTTAATGTACCCATCTGTTGTATTTTGTGTTACCTTATTTAGCAAATTACTGCATTTGTACTATATGCATTATTGTTAACTGGCTGCCATGAAGACATAACCATTCCAATGCCCCATGAGTATGGCTTAGAAATATGTTCTGCATGCAAGCTCTAGCTGAACAAGTAAACTGGCTAGCTACCTGCCACATATATATATATTGCATAATGGCCCAAACTAACTGATGGCCCTATGTTGTCCTCTGCATAGAGAGTTCATGACCAGTAGATCTAATAGGCAGGAAGTGGGCAGTCTGATGGCATTTTAAATGGATATTTCTATTATTTATTTATTTATTAATATTTGATTATCAGGAAAGTACAAATGGGTAGAAGCCTATTTTCGGAGGAGGCCTGTGGAGAAAAGCTCCAAATTATTACAAAACATTTTAAGAACAAAAATTCTACAATCTTCAAAAATAAAACAAAAAGATCTGTAGATTAAATAATTATAAGATCGCAGATATACCCCAGGGATTACCTCAGTGTCACTGCTCAACAGAGGCACAGCAAAATAATGGGTATAGTTCCCCATACTAAAGGGGTGGTGGCGAAGCCAAACTACTATGGGGGGCTTTTATGTGCCCCCGGCAGATAGCCTAGCCTAGTGAACCTAATGAACCTACCTATAACAAATTAGACATAATATAAAAACATTGGGTAATAATTGATCAAGGTATATGACAATCATTTAATACTTAGAGAAATTTTAGACAGCTTGTAGAGAAATTAAAGGTAAGTTGTCTAATAGAAATAAGAATTGCAATACGAAGTGAGGAGAAAAACAAGCTCATGGTATATTTATGGTATATTTTTAGAGATTGCCAGCAAAGAGAATAGATAGCAGTAAAGACGTAAGTGAAGAAAGAAGAGTAAGGAGGTACAGGGAATGAAAAGGTACTTTTTCACATTTAGGGATATAGTTTATTTTGCTTTTGAGCAAGAACAGAGACAGATTTTAAGTAGGAAGTCTTTGAGGGTATAGACCTGATGGATAAAGGTAAGGAGCTGGAGGCTTTAGCAACCTTGTACGCATACAGAGTATGCCCAGCAGATTTGCTAGGTTTGTAGACAGACAGGAGTTTTTTGGTTACTGGATTGCAATGACTGAGTGGGAACATATTTGTGTAGAATGTTTTTTTTAGTGCTGGACAAGTAGCTGGATGCTGGAAAATTTTATAGGTGGTAAGGAGTTGTGTATATGTTAGTTGATGTGGCAGTTCTAACCAATCTAGGCTTTTCAGATCTATAGAGTGGTGGGTTCTGAAAGGGGTATGTGCTGCAAATTTAACAACTTTGTTATAGCATTGTTCAAGTTTTAATTTTTGTGAAGCCTGCAGGTTAGTAAAGATGAGAGCACCATAAATAAAGGTGGGGAAGAGATAAGTAGTTGTAAGAGCAGTTTTAGTTGCATTGGTGAGAAAGTTTTTGGCTGTGTAAAGCATCCTTAGTCTTTGACAAGTTTTTCTTGTGCTGTTTTACACGTAGTTTGAATGTAAGATTATCATCTACTATCACCCTAATAGTTTGCTATGAGAAGTGACTTCAATGGTTGTATTATCAAGAGAAAGTTCTTTAAATTTTGTTTTTTCATGAGAGAGGGATATGGGGAAAAAGTAGTAGTTTGGCCTTTTTTGGGTTGAGTATGAGTTGCAAGTTATGAAGCCATGTTTCAGTGGCTGTGAAAGCTTCCTGAGTAATTTTTTGAAGGTGTACCATGTTGTCAGATATGCAAATAAGTGTGGAATCATCTCTGTATTGTGTTAGGGTGGCCTGTTGTGTGGAAGTATAGAGGGTGTTGGTGAAAATGTTAAAGAGGAGGGGACCAAGTATAGAGCCTTGTGGTGCACTGGTGGTGACTGGGAGGTAAGGAGAGAGCATGGAATGCCATTTTACTGACTGATACCTATTGGGTAAGTAGCTTTTGAATCACAGAAGGAGAAGCTTGGAGAGACCTAGTGAGGATATTTGAAGTAGAAGTTTGCTATGACAAACTGTGTTGAAGGCTTTAGACAAGTCTAGAAATAAGGAAGAGACTAGTTTTCCATTATTTCTACCTGTATTGAGGTTAGAAGAGCAGTGCAAGTAGTATGGGAAGTTCAGAAGCCATGTTGTGTAGGGGATAGGAGTTCTTTCTGCAGGAGAGAGTCTAGCAATTGTTTTTGAATACATTTTCAAGTATTTTGGTGAGGGGAGATAAGATTGCTATTGGTCTAAAGTTATTAATATGTGCTGAATTTTCTCCTTTGTGCAGAGGGATAATGTGTGGCTGACACTTTCCAGAGACAGGGAATGTGGGATTCTTGGTTTGACCTATTTATAAGGATTGAGACAGAATAAGCAATATTGGCTTATCATTTTAGGTACTTTCTTGGAAGGTCATCAGCTGAAGAACAGCACTGTTTAAGTTTGTTTAAGAGTAGTTCTGTAAGGGATTTGGGCACAGGTTTGAAGGTGAAAGTGGGTGAGTTGATATTTGGCTATTGGGCATGGTTGAGATTAGATGGTGAGGAATCCTTGGTTAAAGATGCTGTACTATTTATAAAAAAAAGAGTTGAATTGTATTACAGTTTTGAGTGGTGAATTGGTGGGGGAGGGGTTTGGGTTGAATTTTTGGAAAATATTTCATTAATGGATGTCAAATTGTTTTAGGGTTGTGTTTAGCATTATTCTGAAAATTATTATAGTATAGTTTTTTTTTGTCTTCATTTATTTGCTTTTTATTATGCTAGCAAAACCTTCTAAAGTTTTCAAGATATTGAGGTGTTTTATATATTTGCCATTTTCCAGGCTTTTTCTCTATCCTGCATTAGCATTCTACTCTTTTTGGATAGCCAAATTGTATTATTTGTTTTCAAACTCATCTTTCTAGGAGGTACAAGACTATTTAGGATATTTAGAAAAGTTGTACTGAATTCAATTACAGCATCATCTAATGGGAGGATTTTTAGGAAGCTCCAGTTAATAGATGATAGTGTAGTAATGAACACATCTGGGTTAAACTTGGAAAGGTTACTTGTTGTGTTAGAAATATGATGTTTAAGTGGATGTGTGAGATGTCTAGTCATGTAGTTTGGGAAATGATCACTGGGAGAGTCTGGCATTGTACCTGTGATGGAGTATTTGCTAGAGTCTGATACTAAGATCCAGTCTAATAGAGAATGTTATGTCTTGCTATAATGTGTGGTGCTATTGATTAGTTGTGTGAAACCATACAAGTTCATTCTAGATGTAGGGTAATTAGACTTTATGTCCAACCAATTGACATTCACGTCACCTAGTAATATTTTTCCTTGTGGAAATGTTATGGATATCCAATGTAGGATATCTTCCAGTATAGCTGTATTTTTACCAGGAGGGATATAAAGGACAGTAATACATATTTATTTAAAATAATTTATTTAGAGGACAGCAATTTCATCTTTGCTGAACTGAATTTTGGTATTGGTTTGCTGCATGGGGCAATGTGGTAGGGATTGGGAAATATTAAAACAATACTACCACGTTTCTTCTTTATACAGTCATTACAGATGATATTATAGCTAAGAGGTACAACTTTGAAGTTGTTTATGCTGGGTTTAAGCCAATTTACAGTTACAGCAGGAACATCTGGCTTATGCTTGGTAACCCAGGCATGTAGATCAGCAGTTTTACTTCTTATACTTCTAATATTTATTGCAGCAAAAATTAGATCGCCAGTGTTGGTGACTGGCTTTTGTTGGGTTACAGAAGTGTGTGGGAGAGAATTATCTTTGTGTTCATTGTGATAGGTGGGGTCTTCTCCTGGAAGGATTTTAGTATATTGGGGAATTAAACATACTTGTTTTTTTGGAGAGGATTCTTGCACTTAATGTTGATTTTGGTTTGATCAGCCTATATTTGGAATAAAGGTGAGGGGCAATATGAAATAGGTTTGGTGTAATGTGTGGAGGGTGGGAAGAGGAATTATGTACAGGTGGTTGGGACAGAGTTGGAGAGATGTTGCGATATATTATTGAATCATGGTAGGATGAAAGATGACACAGTAAGAGGAGGAGAACAGAAGAGGATAAGCTGAAGAGTCACATAATTAAGTACAGGAATCTGTATTTTATAGATGTCAGGTAGTGGGGAAGTAGCAATGATGAAGGAAACAAAGTCACAGGATAGTAGGAGAGACAGTGATAGTGGATTCTGAAAGCTGAAAGACGATAGGTAAGGAGAGAAGTATTTTCCATAAAAGGTAGGTTGTCCTGATATCTTCTCTGGAATGCAAGGAATAGAGGGGTATTAAAGGCTAGACTATAATAATGTAGTCAAAATAAGAAATGAGAGTTTATTTAGGAAAAGAAATAAAGGATACAATGTGGGATAGATAGACATTATTAGGGAATGTTGTGATTATGAATGGATATAGTGCAAAGCAGTATGGGAGGGAGGAAGACAGCTGGGTATGGGGCTAAAATCTAAACAGAGATATGGAAGTAGGAAATAAGAAATTGAAGTTTACGTATACAAGTAGTAAGGTCATTTGGGGAGAGTTGTGGAATAAGACTCACAAGTAAAATGTGTATGTAGGAAGTATAATATTAGAG
>NC_056736.1:713584055-713586555 GCF_019279795.1 Protopterus annectens | reverse complement strand
TATTAGGGTTAGTATTGATAAGTATATTTAAGCCAGAGCCCTCTGAATTTTAAACCAGAGGCCACGTATGAATAACCAGAGCTGATTAGACATTTGCATGTTACTCCTATCCATAAGGAACAAGGGAGCTACTCCAAAGGTGAACGTATGCGTTACCATCCATTCATCCAGATTATACTTGAATAGAGTAAGAGACATACTTTGCTTTACAGTGAGATGAAGATGATTCCAGAGCCATGGTATTTCCTGAGAAACTATCCCTCCAGCATGATCTATTTAAACTGCAGGAGCAGTTGTTCCTGCCATTATTGGACTTGAGGATGTGCAGTAGGTCTTAAAGGATGAGGTCCACTAAGGCTCTGCAAAAAAGGCAGATCACCCCCTCAGTAGTCTGTACAATACAGAGTAAAAGTTGGAGGCTTTGAAATAATCAGTGTAGCTTTTGTGATTTAGACCCTTAAACCCCATGTGCAAAAATGGGAAAAAAGGGGGTTGTGGATGGATGGATGGATTTTCTTGAGAAAGCATTATGGCCATTCACATTGTACCTGGTATTTGGACAGGTACATAGTGAAGGGGGGATTATATTCAAAGATTGTCCTAATACGTGCAGAATACAGTAGAATAATCACCTGCCTGGATCAGGGTGCCATACCCTTATTAATAAGCTGCGCAATGAGGAGGGACTTTCTTACAATAAAATTGATTAATGACAGACAGCCAATTGTCAACACAAGTTCCTAGGCTTCTAATTACTGGATCAGTTTTCAGGATTCTGTTGTCAATATGATAACTGCAAGGAATATTATGCTTGCTGAAATGTACTATTATGCATTTTTTGGCATTTAGTTTGAAGCTATGGAATTTGAAATCAACCATTTATTTTGGAAAGGCCCTCCTGAAGGATTTTAGTGTCTTTAGAAGAGTTTATGATGGTACCAAAGGTGCAGTCATCTGCAAACTTGGTCAGCTACAAGGAATGAAAATTAGTTTTGACCTCTAAGAAATAAATTCCAAAAAGGAGTAGCCTGAGGACCAAACCCTGAGGTACACTGCTAGTGACAGGTCTTTTGGAGGAGGTACATCACCTCATCCTAATTTCCTGACTTCTATTTCTGAACCAGTTTGCTATTATAGGAATTACATAGGGATTTATATTTAGTTAGGTGAGGTTATCAACTATATCCTATTGTCATATAATGTTGAATACTTTTGTGAGGTCTAGATATATGGTGTGTACAAATTTTCCCTCATCCATTGCTTTCTGTAACCTTCTTGAAGAAATCAGCCAGCTTAAGTAGACAGGAGCTGTCCTTGAAAAAATGAACTAGCTCATGTTTAAAGTCTGTAGGTTACCTATGCCCTCTATTTATTAATTCCATAATGATCCTTTCCATAATCTTACAGATAAGGCTGGTCAGGCTTCTTGATCTATAATTGCCCAGGTCCTCTGACACCCCACCTTCGTTCAGGATATGATGGTTGCAGTCCTACACTCATCTGGCACAAACCCTGTTTCAAGGCTGATATTAAATATCCTTTCTTAGTGCTTATTAGTGGTTATTTTTAACTGACCAGTAGGCAGCCTGGTATGTTATC
The DNA here is from genome assembly GCF_019279795.1 of Protopterus annectens. NCBI lineage: Eukaryota > Metazoa > Chordata > Ceratodontiformes > Protopteridae > Protopterus > Protopterus annectens. The sequence continues at coordinate 713,584,956 of NC_056736.1, read as the reverse complement.
TGTACCCATAGAATCAGTGCTCTTGGATTTGGCTAATGCTTTGCAGACTTGTTCCTGTGAGATCTGAAAAAGATGTGGATGATGGTACATATTTTGGAGCTGTGGGAAAGGGAGAGAAGTGAAGTTGGCGCTAAATTTATCTGTTAGTAGATTGCCTATTTCCTTTGGGATGTCCTTTGGGGCAGAGTATGTGGTATTGTTTTTTATTATCTCTGCACAGCTTTTATCTTTGTATATGTTGTTTCTAGTATAGTTGAAGAAGGCTTTGTGATTGTCTTTTGCATGTGTGGCTTTGTTTACTTCTTTGATTCAGGTTAGAAGTTGATCAAATCAAAGTATTTCCAGTGGTGTGGTTGTCAAACATTGTGAACCTCTGTGGAAATGTGCTAAGCATCACATAAGCATGACTAATTTATACAGACAGAGAAGTTAAAAAAAATTCAGTCTCAGATAAGCACTCTCTAATGTTCCTTATGTAATCAGAAGCACAGAAAGGATTTTGTTCCCCTCTGCTCCCAGTATAGTATAAAGACACTTTATCACTTTAGATCACAAAAACAGCCAAAGAATAATTGCAAATCTAGAAAGTCCAATACTTTACAATGTAGCAAACAGATATAAAATAATAATTAACATATTTTTCCCTCAAACCACCCATCATGTAGAATTATCTTCGTTCCATTCCCATCCTCATCATGTCCAGGTAATATTTCTTTACCAGATAACACAGCTTACACAGTTTATGCCATAATTTCATTTTCAAAAAACAAAACAGCTCAACCACTTGCACACATAAAATACTTACAAAAAAAAAGCACAGTAAAAGTGAGGTCTGAACTTGATTTATTCAGCAGCCAAAGTCAAAAAGAGAATAACGCAAGCTGATTTCACTCATCTCTGT